>NC_048306.1:64287393-64388052 GCF_013100865.1 Trachemys scripta elegans | reverse complement strand
GAAACTGGCACAGATGCATGCTCATCTCTACTAGGATTACATTGGGTGCATACACAACCAAAATTAATGAATGATACTCTTTCATTACAACGGGATACCTTAAATTTGTGAAAACAACTGAACACGGATCTTTTATGCAACTCAATAAAACCCCAGATTGTAAATTTCAGAGTAGCAGCCGTGTTAGTCTGTATCCGCAAAAAGAACAGGAATACTTGTGGCACCTTAGAGACTAACAAATTTATTAGAGCATAAGCTTTCGTGGACTACAGCCCACTTCTTTGGATGTGGGCTGTAGTCCACGAAAGCTTATGCTCTAATAAATTTGTTAGTCTCTAAGGTGCCACAAGTATTCCTGTTCTTTTTGCGGATACAGACTAACACGGCTGCTACTCTGAAATTTACAATCTGGGGTTTTATTGAGTTGCATAAAAGATCCGTGTTCAGTTGTTTTCACAAATTTAAGGTATCCCGTTGTAATGAAAGAGTATCATTCATTAATTTTGGTTGTGTATGCACCCAATGTAATCCTAGTAGAGATGAGCATGCATCTGTGCCAGTTTCGGTGGTGCCTGATACCAAGTGTAAGTAAGACTGCGTCAAGTGTCTTCCACCTAAATAATGCACAGACAGGCAGAGAGCTGAACATGGTTCTCAATGATCAGCAAATAAAGCATGATTCACGCCCGGTCTGTTTAGGCATCGTGTTGGATAGAACTCTCACATACTGTGACCATCTTACGAAGACAGTGACTAAGGCTAAAATGTGCAACAACCTGCTCGGAAAACTGGCCTGAACAATATGGGGCACCAATGCCTAAATGTTACGCACTTCAGCCTTGGCACTCTGTTATTCAGCAGCGGAGTATTGTGCTCAAGTATGGGCTCACTCATGTCACATGATGATGTATAACTTAATTCCACCAGCATGTTGTTTCAGGCACACTTAAATCTGCTCCTTTATCATGGTTACCAGTTCTCTGCAATATTGTTCCACCCAGTGTTTGCAGAGAAGAAAACATAGCAAAGCTCATGACAAAATTGCATGATATGCCACATGTACCATTAATTAAAGACTTGTTTAATCCAACACAAGGCTGTCTGCCCTCACGTTGCCCATTGTGGCTAAGTTTACCGGATGAGGGACTTATGGTAGAGCTTCATGGTCCTCAGAGAAAGTTATAAATAATAATCTTTTCTTAGTTCCCGCTCATCATCAACCCAGGTTTGATTTACCGTGAAGGAAATGGAGCCCTCTGAACCAGTTTGGACATGGAATTTATACTGCAGTGGAATTTCAGTGACATTTTAGAGATGGTCCATTTGGTCAATATTTGCAGCCATAAACCATGGTGCACGTTGTTGTGGACAGCAAAGTGACTTCAGTTCCTGGAGGTCTTTGTGCCTTGAACATCTTTGATAAGAACGCTGTGGCTTGGCTTGACCAAATTGCATACACCTAATAATAATAATAAATTAATAACTAAATTTAAAATAACCTCCCCCTATGCCTGTTGATGAAGCTGAGCTTGTAATCACTTATATATTCTCTCTCCTCCCCCCCCCCCCCCCGTCTCCATGCTAGTGCCATTGATGCAATCTTGAACTGAGCATATTTCTGTTTAGGGCAATGAATATTAGAAGGTTACTGAAGAATCTAAATGCTTGGCAGGCTCATATGGTGTCTTGAAGATCATTTACTACTCTCTCTCTCCAAGGTATTTCCTATAATGATTTGCTAGATATACTCCTCTTAAGTAGTCTCAACAGGACTCCTAGAATAACGATGATGGAAATTATTATTTATATGTATCACAGTAGTGCCTAGGGACTGAATACTGATGATGCTGTGCCTTTATTTCTATAACATTTTAAGCTCTTTTTTCAATTTTCTGCTGAATATTTATTACAGTAAAGGAGGAAATGTGGCAAATGTCTGTTTCTAAAACTAAAAAAATAGGAGTGTGATCTGAAGTGCTTGCAAGTTAATATTACATGGTTAAAAATATTCAGCAAGAGATATTAAGTGACAGTTGCTCCAGGAAATGGAGATGCGGATAGTGCATAGGGTAACTGTTGAAATCTATATGAGATTCCTCTCTGCAAAAGGCTGACTTATTTGTACCTTTGTCTGCACTGGGAGTTGTAGATCTACCTAGAAGGACAGTTAACGTAATAGTCTTATGCTATCTAAAATGCATGAAATTGTTGGCACTTGCAACATGAAATCATTTAAGGTTGTGCAGTACCGAGGCTAGCAATATCTGAGATGTAAATGCTCCCCACGTTGGTTGCTTCATTTAATACCTACCATAGTGACTACAACATTGCCAAATGGAGAGGCCCTCTCTGATTTTTAACATGTAAAAAATCTTGTAATTGTTAGTCCTCTTTCCCCCCCACCCCCCCCTTTAAAGATGTATGGACGTTCTAATCTAGTTCTGCTTGAAAGGCCGTCTTTCCCCTAAATCCGGCTTGGTCCTCTTGTTTCTAAACATGCTTTTTATTATGTTACTCGCTCCTGGTTACTGTTGTAAGATAAGACAAAAATTTTGCCCTCCTGAATGCATGGGATTTCCTGTGACTTCAGTCAGAGTCAAGGATTCCATCATGGGGAGAAACTTGGTTGTAAGCTTTAACGCCTCGAACGCTTTTTCTCTTCAGATTCTCATGTTGCAAAATTTTCTGATTCCTAAATAGTCACATACAAAATCCTGCTTTATAGACTAGAGAAATGTAAATACTTTATAATCAATTCAAAGCCTTTTTCACTTAGCGCTAAACAGTCCTTTTTCTTTTGCAATATTATTTTCTCTTTCATTCCCATAAATCAGCATAATTGTTTTCTACTGGCAACTGGCTTCAGTGTAGATCTTTGATCCCTTATGTGCATGAGAGAGAGGCAGAGGTTGACTGAAGAATAAGTTTGAGAGAACACTCTCTACTTATTGTTTGTACATTGGTAGAGCGCTCAGACCCCCACATAGGTAGTTCTTTCTCCTCTCTCCCCCCATATCTGAAATGTGAAGTCACCCGGGTCACCTGAAGGTGGTACTTAAAAATGTAGGATCTTAGTAGCTAGCCATTGTCAAACCTCAGACTAGAGGATTTTTGAAGAACAAGTTGATCTTGCTTTCTAGTATGTGATTGCTCTCTCACTCATATAGTCTGCTTCTATGCAAGTGTGTGCAAATGTAGTATCTGGGATCTTAAACTTGTGTGGAGAGAGCAGGACTGAGCCGTGATTTATATCTGTCCTATGTGATATGCAGCAGTTTGGATTAGAACTCTGATTAGCTAGGCACAGCTATTTTTGTAGATATCATCTTTATGTCAGTCCATCCAGATTCATGGAGGGTTGGAGGAGCAGGGGGGGGGGGGGGAAGGGTGTGGCGGCCTCGTCAACTCTTGTCTGTCATGTTTTACCAGAACCACAATATGTTTTGCAAGTAAAGTTTGGCATTGTAACTATTAAAGGCATCCTTGTTAAATCCTGTTAAAAGTCTCTTAAGGGTTCTCTTCAATTTGTGTATCAGATGTCTTTGCTCCTGGCCCACCAACTGATAGGCATTAGTCATATGCTGTGTTTTGATTTCAATTGTGAAAAGTAGTACAAGATATAAAAAATCCAAAGGGCAGGATATTCTGGACATTCCAAGAAGATCAGGAAATTCTAGGCCCTCAAAATTGTGAATCAGCAGTAGCTGACTCTGCCAGATTTATTTCTGATTTTGTAGGAATGTTTGAGAAGTTCAAAAAAATGTCTTAACCAAATTTTAAAACCAATGTGGCTGATGCAGACAGGAAGGAACTGTGGGAATAGAGCTAGCTCTTGTGGAACTGGGTCAGCCTGAAGAACCTTCATGATGTGGGGCAATTGACTCTTACATGCCCTTGGGGTGCCCCTCTTCACTCCTTCCTTCCCCATCCACCTCCCACATCCCATCCACAGGCCCATATCTTCCATGGTTTATAAAAACTAGGGAGGGGCTCGAACAGCACAAATTTATGATTAGGGCCCTCCAAATTCACGGCCATGAAAAACACGTCACGGACCATGAAATCAGACCTCCCTGGTGAAATCTAGCTATTGGAGGGGAGAGGCAGGACTGGGGACAACCCAGCCCGGGCTCCTACTGTGCATTGGGCTCCAGGTGCTAGTCTGCCAGGCTAGGGAGGGACAGGACTTCCTCTTCCCCTGCATGGCCGCTCTCGGCGGGAGATCAGACCCATCTCTGGGTACCTCCCTCGGCTACAGGAAGCTCTGTGATTGTGCTGCCTTCCTAGCCCAGCTCTGAAGGCAGCACAGAAGTAAGGGTGGCAATCCTGCAACAGCTTTGCAACCCCCTTTTGTGTCTGAACCCTCACGGTTACAACATTGTGAAATTTCAGATGTAAACACCTGAAAATGTGAACTTGACCAATTAAAAAACCCTCTGGCCATGAAATTGACCAAAATGGACTGTGAATTTGGTAGGGCCCTATTTATGGGACATAATGATGTACTCTTAGAATTTTGCACTGAGAGACAGAGCCTCAGTTGGTTTAAATTCATTTACTTCCATTGATTTCAGCAGAGCTACATAGAATAGCACCTGCTGAGGGTCTGGTGCTAAGTTACTGCATAATAGAGCAGCTCTTGTCTGACTTCTCCCCCACCTTCATGCTGCCCTTCTCTCTCTGAATGGAGGTCATCTCCCATGTTCCCTCTGAAAGTTTGCAGGTACCTACACTGAGGAATGATGCTACCACATAGCTGCCTTTCCCTTCTGCATTACTTTCCAGCCCATCCTACAATTTTAAAGTGAATTGGCTCCCTTTGCACTAGACGGAACCCAAATGTCTGGACTAGTACATACTCCTTCAACCTGATCATCTGTAGTGGTTATTCAATATTCACATGGGGCCTAGAAAACCAATCACTATACTTCAAGAGAGGAAAAAGGAGAAGTTACTTGGCTTTCATTTCTTGCATTCCTCTTCCCAAGGTCTTGAGATGCCATAGGATGGGTGGGAAGGAGCTTAGGTCACTGATTTTGCAGCAGTAGTGAGCATTCAACTCTCAGGATAATTGAGAGTTGAATGCTCACTCTCTCTCAAGCCAAACCCTCTGTACACTTTTATCTGGTAAGTGCTCAAACTAGGGAAGGGAGTCTTGGCACGGCTCTTAACCAGGCTGCCTGATGTCTCCTGGCTTTTGTTTGCAGTCCTCTTCCTAGAATGCAGTCAGATCTCATTTGCTCTTACCATTGTCAGATAGCCAGCTTCTAATTAATAGTTTTAGAAATATATATGCTGTAGTCTTGTGCACCTGTGTGCAAATTGCTTTCAGAATATTTAGCAAGTCAAATGTGTGACCCTGATTTTTCAAACTAGTCATCCATTTGTGCATGTAAAAAAAAAAAAAAAAAAAAAACCCTCACAATTTTGTGCTCACAGTGAATGGCTTGGGAAAAGAATTAAAAACACCGCCCCAACCCAAAATGGAGACCTTTCTATGTGAAAATCAGGCTAATTTTTTAAAGTTTTAAACAGTCTTTTTCTTTTCAAATCATAATGGGGAAAAAGTCTAGTGAAAAGGAAATACGACAGCATGAAAAGTAAAGCTGAAGTCTTAAGGAAGTGTTAGTCTACCAAAGAGTATCTATATCCAGAGAGAAATTGAGAAGCTTTAAAATCTCATTGAATTATAGAGATGAGAATATTTTCTGTGTTTTTGATACCCATCTTCACTAAAAATCAGTACTTACAATTGAAATCCAAAATGGAAATATGCTGCAAAAGTTACTAGTATGGGATGGAAACATCATTTTAAGTTTAGTATTAAACCTTTCATGTATTCATTTGCTTTCTGTAGCTTCATTTCAATGTAAACCTGACATTTTAAAATTCAGGTGGTTACTTTGATGAGAGAGAGGGGAAAGGAAAGTACTTACTAGAGAGATGCTTGGAGGATGAGAAATAAACTATTTGTTGCCCAAGGGTATGGTAAATGTAATCGGGGACTTCAGAAAAAGCCAACATTCTTCTTTGCTGCCTTTCTGAAACTACAAAGTGAAAAAAACGATTCTGGACTTTGAATTGGTGTTGGTTACAAAATGTTGTTAAATTGCAAGTAAAAATTAATATTTTTCCCTTGCTATAGCAGCAAAAGGGCCTTTTTTTTTTTTCTTTTCAGCACATGGTTTTGAGAATAGCGTAGGGGAAAAAAGTATAAATGAATTTCAACTTCAGTCTTCCACAAAAAATGTGACAACTGGGCAGCACAGCATGGGGAGGTGGTGACCAGCCCTCTGTGGAGAAAGAAGTGGTTCGGGACTATTTAGAAAAACTGGATGAGCACAAGTCCATGGGGCCGGATGCGCTGCATCCGAGGGTGCAAAAGGAGTTGGCGGATGTGATTGCAGAGCCATTTGCCGTTATCTTTGAAAACTCATGGCGAGCGGGGGAGGTCCCGGATGACTGGAAAAAGGCTAATGGAGTGCCCATCTTTAAAAAAGGGAAGGAGGAGGATCCGGGGAACTACAGGCCAGTCAGCCTCACCTCAGTCCCTGGAAAAATCATGGAGCAGGTCCTCAAGGAATCAATTCTGAAGCACTTAGAGGAGAGGAAAGTGATCAGGAACAGTCAGCATGGATTCACCAAGGGCAAGTCATGCCTGACTAACCTAATTGCCTTCTATGAGGAGATAACTGGGTCTGTGGATGAGGGGAAAGCAGTGGATGTGTTATTCCTTGACTTTAGCAAAGCTTTTGATACGATCTCCCACAGTATTCTTGCCGGCAAGTTAAAGAAGTATGGGCTGGATGAATGGACTATAAGGTGGATAGAAAGCTGACTAGATCGTCGGGCTCAACGGGTAGTAATCAATGGCTCCATATCTAGTTGGCAGCTGGTTTCAAGCGGAGTGCCCCAAGGGTCGGTCCTGTGGCCGGTTTTGTTCAATATCTTCATTAATGATCTGGAGAATGGCGTGGACTGCACTCTCAGCAAGTTTGCAGATGACACTAAACTGGGAGAAGTGGTAGAGATTCTGGAGGGTAGGGATAGGATACAGAGGGACCTAGACAAATTAGAGGATTGGGCCAAAAGAAACCTGATGAGGTTCAACAAGGACAAGTGCAGTGTCCTGCACTTAGGACGGAAGAATCCCATTCGAGGTCTAGATGTGAAATGGCCTGAAAAGTCAGCAGAAGAGAGAAACAAGATTTAAAAACAGATAAATAGACTATTGTCTACAGTTCCTAGATACAGTAGATGGAAGTATTTAAAAATATACACAACACTGTATTCACGGCTTACTCACATTGTCTTTTGAATTCTTCATATGACTTAACTACAATCTACATTTGGTGTCACATACTGTATTTCATATTATCCTAATAAAGAGCAGCTAAGTATACAGTCTATTTTAATGGCAAGTTTAAGTTAGCATGTTTATCTTGAATTTGAGGAGTTAGCTTGTTGTGTAATGCTGCAAGAATGTAGCCTTTATGGAAGAACATCCTTAGGCTTTTTGTGACTTGCATTCCTTTAGGAATTGAGCAAGACATGAGCAAGACATGTTAGTATCTTTCCCACAGTATTCATCCCTCTTGTTAAAGGTCATTTCCCTGAGTGTATAAACAGCATAAAATTTTATTTACAGCACAATGAAATTTAAAATGTCCCAAGGATTACAGTACTAATATTACCATT
Organism: Trachemys scripta elegans; assembly: GCF_013100865.1. NCBI lineage: Eukaryota > Metazoa > Chordata > Testudines > Emydidae > Trachemys > Trachemys scripta. Next base: position 64,380,354 of record NC_048306.1, on the reverse strand, counting down.
TACTCCATTTGGCAAGTGGACCAAACGTTGTTCAAAATATGCAGTAAATCAGTATAATTGAAAAACAGTGTCTGTGGTCAAAATTAAGCTGGTCAGCTTTTCTAGTGCTCTAAGAACATTCTCCATTCGCTGTACACCTCAAACAGTGCTATCATGGTTACTATGCTAGCTGCCCCTCTGACCCCTTCTGTGGCTTTTGAGTGAACCCTGTAGATGTTAGGCCTCAAGCCCTTAACTTTTCTGGGGTGGAATCCCACAATTCTCCTGTTCTTAAACCAAGTCCCAGGCTATGGCACCCTGAGCATCAACTCTGCTTTCCCAGCAAGTCTCACTGAATGTGGTATCTGTGGGTTTCCCGCCCTCCCATTTTGGGACCTTGCAACCAGCAGTGAATACAGTGACCCAAAACAGCCTCCTTAAAACAAAGCATTGTTATTCTGAACAGTAGGAACAAAACATAACAAGAAAGAAGGCATTTAAATACAAGAAAAGGTTTCCCTCAAGTCTCAGACCTAGGACTCTGTTTTACCTCAGACCCCTATATTCTGTGGGTCTGAGTGTCCGTCTGTTCCATAATAGTTTCTTTCCTCTGTCCTCAAGGGACAGAGCCAAGTCTTTTTCTTTCAACTCATGTCTGGGACCTGCCTGCCCTTCCCCCTACTGATGTTTTAATCCCCATTCGAAATTAGTATGAATGACAGCCATCAGCACTTATGGCCCTACTTTGGGGCTGTTTTTACATAACCCATTTCCCTTTTGAAGGTTTTTCCCTGCATTATGTTATATCAAGAATCCTCATCACATTGCTACTCCTGTACACTACAGCTGAAGCCGATGTAACTTACGGATGAAAAAGCCACCCCCTGAGCAACACAAGTTACATTGACCTAAGCACTGTCCACATCAGCTCTAAATTGGAGGGAGACCCTCTCCTTCCATAGCTTCAGCCTCCCATTGAGGTGGAGTAATGCTGACTGGAGAGCGCTCTCTCATCAGCATAGCGTATCTTCACCAGACGCACTATGGTGGCGCAGCTGCACCGATGTTGCATGGTAGCTTAGACTAGCCCTTAGATTATGAAGCTTGTGGTCCAAACTTTTTTCCTAGACTTTGAGACGAGGTAGAGGAGAGGATGTGTTTTTGTTTGTGTTACTAGCTGATGGTGTTGAAAGTTGCTTTGTAGTCTGACTCTGGCTGGACACTCTGAGCTTTTGTATGTTTTTTTTTTTTTTTAATTATAAATAGAAATTGAAAAAAAATACTGTTTAATGGGAAATGTAAATTTTAATCAAATGTGAATAAATGAAAATCTAACCTGGCTTTTTATCTTGGAGCAGGAGAGAGAAACCTTAAAACCTCTTGGAAATATTAATCACTGAAGGCCAGTTCCTCCATGTAGCCAGCCTATGCTTTGCTATAATAAGCTACCTTTACAGCCCTCAGATTCTGGGCTTTGTCTACTCTGGCCTGGACCCTCAGCTTAAGTTAGAGCAGCATTGATTCGGCTTTGACTTTTGGAGGGCAGTGGGCAGAGAGTTTCAGACCGCTGCGGAATGGGGATCACTGTGGAATGGGCATGTCCCCTGCACCAGTGGCCAGGAAGGGGCGATGCAGCAGCTGCTATGGCATTGGTCAACCATTCTAGGATTCCTTTGTAGTGGGGGGGAATTCTTAAGAGGTTGGCAAGGCCAGCTTTATCGTGGCTTTTGCTGCCACAATGGGCTCGTAAGTCTGGGAGTCTGAGTCTGATCATTCTGTTGTGTTTACTGAGCACCATTACTCTCCTAGCCTTGGTGTGTAGTGTGTGGGTCCAAATTTTCTTGACATCCACCTACTTTTATGCAGAAATTTCAAGTTCTGGATTAGGGATGTCAAGAATGTGTAAAAATAGTAACCATGTAACTGATTAAAATTCTATCAGTTACATGGTTAAATGTTTACCTGGGGAACTAGGGGTGAGGGAGGTGCTGCAGCACCCCCACATCTTACATTGGCCCCACTGCCACCCCTGCACCTGGGGGTCTCCACTGCCACCTGGCATCCTGGTGCGCCCCGGATACCAGCAGCCCGGGACGGACCCTGGCCGCAGGACCGGCAGCCTGGGAGGCAGCAGAGCCCCGGAACGGGGCAGCAGCCAGGATGCCGGGTGAGTGGCAGCAAAGCTACAGGCATGGCGGCAGCAGCAGCAGAGCCCCAGAGAGACCCCGGGCACATGGGGCTAGCAGCTGGGACCCTGGGCGGAGTTCAACCGTTAACAGAAACCGATAAGCATAAAGTTTATTGGTTAACTGGTTAAACTCTTACATCCCTATTTTGGATCTTCTTCAAATCCAAAGAATTCATAGCAGCTGGGGTAGAAGTCAAGCATTAATTATAATAAACTTCTGCTTTCCTTTTCAGCATGCTCCTCTTCTGGGGACTGCAACACTGCTCTTGAGAACACCACGGTGCTTGTGTCGCAGGCGTTTCCTAACGAGGTGGAGTGTTTTTCTCTATACTAGAACTAGATGTTTGTCTGTTTAAGAAATTCTAAAGAAAAGGATTGCAAAACACATCTAAATACTAATTGCACTTTCCTACTATGCATTTCTCTGTATGTTTGATACTGAGCCAAAAAATAGTACCAAATAATATCTGTCATACTTATTGCAATAGGCTGGAAGAAATTGCTGGAAGAAACTTTTTTGGGGAGAGGAGAGGGGAGAATCATGAAAATTGATGGGTTTAGTCTAAATCTTTGACCATGTAGGGCATGTCTGTGCTGCGAAATATAATCCGTGGCAGTAAGTCTCAGAGGCTGGGTCTACAGACTTGGACTTGTGGGGCTCATGCTATGGTGCTAAAAATAGCCATGTAGATGTTCTGGCTCAGGCTGTAGATCGAGCCCACCACTTCCCTGGGCTTCAGAGCCTGAACTGGAACATCTAGATGGCTATTTTTAGCTTTGCAGCGCAAGCATGAGTCTGTAGACTTGGGCTCTGAGACTCGCTGCTGTTGGAGGGTTTGTTTTTTTCTTCAGTGTAGACTATAACCATAATTTCTAGCTAAAACTCAGTAACTCTTATTTCTACAAAACTAGACAGTAGGTTTTTTGTTTATTTGTGTGGGATGGGAGAGGTAGTTGAGAGAAGCTGCTGAAAAATATCTGACCAGGTAGCAAAATTACAGTGGGACTCGCCTTAATCGTTAATTACATCACAGCTACAAAAAGAACACCTGCAGACTCCTCCACTCCTGTTAAATTTCTCTCACCCTTGTCTTCACCTCTACTTGCCATTTCAACTAAAAAGGACTTAATGAGGCTCCTTTGGGAGCCCACTAATGTTATTCTTAATCAGTCAGAGGAATGGCAGCTGTTGTTAATAAATACTTACACATTTTCTAACTTATTGAATAGGGTGCAGCCCTCCAAGCCCATACCCCTAAAGAATTTAAAAAAAAAATATTGATCTTTAGTGTCTGCTCAATACTGCTGATGTGCTTGTGTCTCTCGTGTGTGTGTGTGTGTGTGTGTGTGTGTGGCAGGGGTTGTAAAGATATCTATGGAGACATTAATATAAACATTTTTAAACTCAAGATAATTTAATTTTATTTCCCTGAAGTAAAACTCAGAAATGTATATGGGGTAATGGTCTAAGACAGCCTAGACCAGTATCAATATTGTTAAGTGAATAGATAGTGGGAGTAAGTGATCCGGTGGTGATGCAAGTTAGACACAGTAATTGGAGGTTTTTGGGGAAAGGTTCAGGACAGGAGTAATGGGATACAGCAGCTTGGCATGTGTCATTAGTCATTGAAAACTGTCGCCATTTGCATGTCTTTTTAATGATTTAATGGTCTTGGCAACTGCTTGTGACTTTTGTTGATCGCCTCCCTGGAGATCAAGCACTGACTGCACACACAGTGAAATATCCTCTCCCTCCTAGAGGGGTCTTCCTAAAGAACACTGGTAGGGCATTGTGGGAAGTTTACACTCCAATTATTCACACTGATGTGTGACTTTATTTATCAGTCTTCTGAACTCACATGGCTTCCTTTTTTTTCTAATCAAGTGACAGTGTAGTGACATTAACATAAGTTACAGCATGTTCTTACGGTACTTTCATTTTCAACTGTGGTGTCACAACAATATGTATGTTTGTTTAGCTAGAGTTCCTCATAGTCTGGAAGGATGGGGAAGTGTAATTGTAAATGCTGGAACTAAAACGTCAACAAGAAAATCCCTTTATTTTAGTAGCATTTGCACATTGTACTGATACTGAAATACTTCGCTATATAAATCAGTTGGCTTTTTTAACAGTTAAGTAGCATCCCTCAAGCCTCTTTTAAATTGTAATATCACTATTGATGTGAATAATATCTCTAAATATCTTGGCAGACTCCATGAGGGTACTGGAAAGTGAAACTGACACTTCCCTTGCTTGGACTTGGCTTGCTCTCAGCTGTGTGCAGTATTCTTAATCTAATAATTTCCTGACAAAGTGTGGCATGAATGTGAAATTATTAAACAAATATATTAGGCTATATTTCTCAACACAATATCTCCAATTTCTCAATAGTTGCACTGAAAATGAATTCTTAACATGTTCCTTCTCTCCCTCACCCCCTTGTGCTTAAGTTTTCATGAAAAGAATATTTTTTCAGATACTGGCACTTAGAAAAGTTCTCAGCAAAATAACTGTTGATGAAGTTTAATGAAGTATAGCAAATGAAAGAGATCATGGCTTTAGATGGATATAATCAAGGTCTTCTTTATATTGTGCTATCAGACCTCAATACCTTGAGAAGATTTCCTAATTCTCTGATCTGCTGAGGTTTCTGCAGTAGCATAATATGAACAGAAAAAGCATTCAAAATAAAAACTAAAACTTAGAAATGGTTAGTTTTTTGTTGTTTGTTTTAATATTTAAGGATGCATAGATCAGTAAATATGCAAGTTTACATATAAAAACCTGTTTTAGTGGTTAGGTACAGATAAGGAAAGTGGTCAATTGAAGGACTAGGTGTGGTGGTGCCATATGGAGGTAAGTACAGTATGGTACAAGTACACTAGCTGATGTACAGGTTTTATACAGAGACAATTAGAGAATGTGGGGTTGGAGGAGACTGGGGCAAGAGGCTAGCAGTGGTGAGGGTAAGCTAGAACTAGGAACTGGAGTGGGTTGGGGACTGGGATTGCCTAGGCAAGGAAACTAGGAAACAGTGAGGGGGAGGAGGGAGGTGGTGGTGATAGAAAAACAGATCTGACCTGGTGCCTAGGAGTGCTGGGTGGTGGTGGTGGGGAGAACTAAGACTGGCTGGTAGAAGAGACTGAGACAAGGAACTGAGAGCTACTGGGAATGATTGGCAAGGAAACTAAGACAGTGAGTCCAGAGAATTGAGACGACTACTAGCAGGGAGACTGGGACTGGTATGAGAAACATCATAAATGGAAATTGGGACCCTCTGGAGGAGGAGTATGGGATGCAGAGCCAGGTTTGAGTCAGGGACAGGTTGGAGAGGATTAGGCAGAAGAGGTAAAGCTTTCAGGGAGGGAGAAACTGTGGCTAGTGGGAGCTGCTGGGGCATTGCCTGTAGGCGTGGGCAGCGAGCACCACATAGAACCGCCTGGCCACTCCTGTGAATAGGAGCCGGATGTGGCGGGTACTTCCGGGAGTTGTGCGGAGCCTGGGCAGGCAGGGAGCCTGCCTTAGCCCCATTGCACCGCTGACCGGGAGCCGCCTGAGGTAAGCGCTGCCCAGCTGGAGCCTGCACCCTGAATCTCTCCTGCACTCCAACACCCTGCCCCAGGTTGGAACCCCCTCCTGCACCCTAACTCCCTCCCTCCCTCTTGCACCCAACCTCCTGCCCCAGCCCTGAGTCCCCTCCTGCACCCCAAATCCCTCATCCCTGGACTCACCCCAGAGCCCGCACCCCCAGCCAGAGCTCTAACCCTCACCCCAGTCTGGAGCCCACTCCTGCACCCTGAGCCCCACATTCCTAGTCCCACCCTGGAGCCCTCACCACCTACTGCACCCCAACCCCCTGCCCCAGCCCAGTGAAAGTGAGTGAGGGTGGGGGAGAGCAAGTGACAGAGAAAGCGAGGATGGACTGAGTGGGGGGCCGGGCCTTGGAGAAGGGGCAAGAGAAAGGGCGGGGCAAGGGTGTTTGGTTTTGTGAGATTAGAAAGTTGGCAACTCTACTTCCAGATTCTGCAGTAAATGAGGCAGGGGTCCTACAGACAACAGCCTCTTTCGCTGTTCATTTGCAGAGTAAATCCATCCCATGGACTGAATGAAACGGGTCCCGTGGAAGATATGGTTGTAATGATTACAACCTATATCATCATGCATATGCTCAAAAGGGTCTCATTAAGGCTGAATGGGCAATCTTAATTCATAAAATTTCCTAAATTTTGAGTGCTTGATTTGCAACCTGAATAAAGTTTTCATCCTTTTTCACATGTGTAATATTTAATGCAAACTGATCCAGAATGCAAGATTATGTGCCTATAAATTATGAAGCAGTGTGATCCATTGCTAGTACTGTACAAGAGCTATGTAAAAATGGTGCAGTGGAACCTACACATGTTGCAGTAACTTCAAAATATCTGTGTAATAGAAAAATTACAGTGTGGATTGTCTCTGAGAAAGGATGTGAGATTGCATCACACTAAAAGGTGAAAAACCTACATTTAATCACTTATACTAGAAAAATGTAATGGCATATCTTTTAAGTCTTTAATTTTTCATTCAACTGCTACAGTCCAGTGGTATTTAATTAAACAAACATGCCTTCAGTTGGCCTTGTGACTTGGGCTGCCTTGCAGTAGTAACAAAGGGAATGACTTTGTAGGTATGCAGAGTTGTGAAACAGAGCAAAAGTAACATGTTAAGTCTGGTGAGAGTAGGGAATTGCCGGAAGGATGAATTTGAGCAGAACCACTAAGTTAGTGCCCTTCACAATCTTTGGAGCATCAGTAACGCAAGACTGTAACATGGTTCAATCCTGTGTCCTTTTTAACCAAATGGTAAAATGCGACAGGGTAAGATCAAATTATTTAGTATCAGTATGAGGTTACAAAAAACATTGTTTTAGCCCAATGTTACTCTTGTTAGTTTTGCACAAAACTAAGTAAATACTAAACTTGCATTACGTAATAATTGTACCCCTTTAATTATATTGGTTTGAAACTGAAACAGGTAAATTTTTACAATTTCTAGTATAGGTAGTGATGCTGGTATAACGATGCTTGATATTGGTATGATATAATTCTTGGTGCATTGGAGGGAGGTATGGCCATGGTCTACCCAGGTACGTCACCTCTGGGATTTCCATTGCTAGCACTAGCAGGTAAAACCCTGCCCCTTTGCTTTGGGGAGTGCAAGCAGCAGCATGGTATATACACTGCACTGGTGAGAAATTCCCCCCTCTCATCATACCCACAGAAAAATTACAATAGTCCTGTTTTGTGGGGGAGACTTTCAAATCTGGGACTTAGGTGCCCGTCTCCCATAGAAAAGTCAATCGGGTTACTAACTGCCCTTTGTCTTTTGATATTCTCCTCCTTATTTCAGATTGCATACATCTTTTAAGTTCTTGTAACAAGGCACATTTTATAAACAACTTAAGCAGAATTGGTCTGCTTAACAGATCTCCCAGGAAAACACTTAACTGATAATATTTGCTCTTTAATACTAATATTCCATATTTTTACTGTCAATATTTTATCTCCCTCGAGTCCATTAGTACATATTGAAGTATAAAAACATTCTCACTGGCCCAACTTCTGCCCTCTCTCAAGCATGCTCAATTCACATAAAAGTTGAAGTGTGCATGTATCTGAATTTGGCCTGCTGTCTGGAAAGGTAGTTTTTAATTTTCCCAACTCCTCTTTATGGTCTTGCACTTCAGTATTTGCAGGTTCCACAAATCTTTGTGGTCATTTTTTGGTTTCCTTTGGCTCCGCGAGTAAGCTCTCTAGCAATGGAGTTGACATTTTGTATGGTGTCAGTCTTTATTGCATTCATTGAAAAATACAGAGCTCCATACAAGAAAGAAAAAAGGAAGCTTTTTCCCAGCATATTTTCATTAGCCACGAGAGTTCTTTATTTTATTCACTAATTACAGAAAGTTTACAGATGAGTGGCAGCACAGCAATGAGCGGTTAGGTGCTGTAGGAAGTGGTTTGGTATATCTTTGAAAATACACTTGTAAGTGAAATATTTCTACTATCGGGAATGTTACAGATTGACTGCTCTAATAAGTGAGGGAAATAACTGGATTTAAAAAAAAAACAAAAAAAAACTTCTGTTGGCCTCCGTTCAGAACCAGCAGCAACAGAAATTACACTGGTTCCATTTTCATCTGCTAGAAAAGGGAGAAAATCAGTCTCCTTCCCTCCCTCCTGTCAGCAAACACCAACACTCAGGATCTCCACAATATTCCAGTCCCTGGGTTATTGGTTGACTGGTCCACAGCTGTTGGTAAAACAGAAATCTCAAGTCTGTATACAAAGTGGTACAGCTCTTTGGGACTCAGCCCTCACAGTAGACACATCTATTGGCACTGCATCAATTAGCCAATTCATTGGCTGCCTTCCACTCCTATATTTATAAACCTTCTCATCTTTGTGCTCTTATTGGCTCATGTTTCCAGAGTGGTGTGACCTGGCAGTCTTCTTGCCCACAATGAGCTATACTGCTTCAGAAACAGCTACTGAGCATGTCCATTAACCTCAACACCCTCTTCTAAATATATTTGGACTCTTCCAGCTCAGTTACCCTGTCCTGTGCATAGAATACTAAAATCCATGTGTACTTCCCAGTGTTTCTCATCCTTTATTTGTGCTAAAAAATAATGAAATGCTGCAGTGTGCAACATGTGGGTTCCACACATATAGCACAAGAGCTTGCATTCTGAGCCAGATATCCCCATTGGGGGTGGCTGGCAAAGAGCTGAAATTGCAATGCTATAGTTTCAATAGCTTGGAGAACTCCATTACTGCATTTATATCCTCCTATTCTCCTTCCCTCTTTCTTCTCCTGCCAAACTCAGTGAAAATAAAGCTTGACAGTTTCATGCTCTTTTTATTTAAGGGGCAGGGTATGTTAAAGGTAAGCAGTCAAGTTTCACAGCTGTTTGTTATTAGCACTGTTTGTTGCTGTTACAAGATAAAGCCTTGGATTATAAGGGCATATAAAGACAGGAACAGTTAGAAAGAAAAGGGGGCTCTGACATAGGACCTAGTTGTGAGAAAATGAAATGAGAAGAGTAAATAAAAATCATTATGCAGCTGAATATAATGTTAATGCCTCTTGCGGGGGAATAATATATGCCTTGTACAAGACACTATGGCCCTGGCTAGACTAAATGGGTGGAAGGGCAGAAGGTGGAGAATGTCTGTATCCTATTATGAATTGGAGGAAATTACTGTCTGTATTCTGTATGCTGGTGGGCTCAGAATATCCTGCTGGCAGTCTGGTTAGTACTGCAGGACAGAGAACAAAAAGCAGAGAAATGTTAGTACTTGTTGTTTAAAATAACCTAGCTGGGATCAAAAGAAGTTTTCAAAAATGTTTGAGAGGACAAAATGGCTTTCTTTAATTAACTGAAAATTCTTGGTTTTCTTTCAGGAGTGTTTTTTCTCTGAAACCATTGCTGCTAAAGGGCTCCAAACGGGAGAAATAAATCCAGTCTGCTTGTCGAGTCCCTGGCTCAGCGTGCAAGTGCTTTCATGAGGTAACATTGGGCCAAAGTCAACCTTTCTTTCTCCTTTCTGAATCTGCAGCCAAGAAATGGGCCAGAAAATCTCAGGGAGCATAAAGTCTGTGGATGTGAGGGAGCCCCCTTATAGACCTGTTAAACGAGAGCTGAGGGGACCAGATTTTTGCAAGCCTGCTCGACTGGACATGCTGCTGGATATGCCCCCTTCCCAACTGGAGGTCCAGTATAAACATGCTTGGAACAATGAAGATCGATCTTTAAATATATTTGTAAAAGAGGATGACAAACTAACTTTTCATAGGCACCCAGTTGCCCAAAGCACAGATTGCATCCGGGGCAAAGTTGGCTACACAAGAGGCCTACATGTCTGGCAAATTCACTGGCCCACTAGGCAACGAGGAACACATGCTGTGGTGGGTGTATCAACAGCAGAAGCTCCATTACATTCTGTAGGATATACATCATTGGTTGGTAGCAATAGTGAATCATGGGGCTGGGATCTGGGACGTAACAAACTTTATCACAATTGTAAAAACCAGCCTGGGGTGACGTATCCTGTTTTTTTGGAACCAGATGAGTCTTTTGTACTCCCAGACTCCTTATTGGTAGTTTTGGATATGGATGAAGGAACGCTTAGCTTCATTGTAGATGGACAGTATCTTGGAGTGGCCTTCCGAGGACTGAAAGGGAAAAAACTTTACCCTGTAGTCAGTGCAGTTTGGGGGCACTGTGAAATTACAATGAGATACATCAATGGACTTGATCGTAAGTGTTATCAAACGTATGCATTATAATATCTCAACTTTTTCCAAACTCTTTCTTTTTATTTAACTTTCTTCTTAACCCCTTCTCGTATTATAAATGGAGAGTGCTGGACAGAGGACCCCTGGTTGCTGTTAGAAAATACCCTCTGTAAAACTATCCAACCTGATAAAACTCCTACCCATTAACTTCTATTCCACAGATGGCAGCGTGTGGCTGTGGGTTGTCAAAATATCAACCCAGGTCCTAAGACCTTGTTTGAATTCTGTAGTACAAATTAACTGTCTCTCTAACTTATTCTTGGTCTTCTGGCATAGAGAATGTCTGGAAATCTGTCTTGCAAAAGTCATTTTTTTATTTCAGTGAAATGGGCAGCCTGGGAAAATATCCAGAAAGCTTTTAATGCATTTTCATTGTAAAGTTCTGGTTTACTTGAAGTTAATATTTTTAAGATATTGAAATTTAAATGATTTTGTAAGTGAGCTCCTTTTCTTACCTTCTTGACAGATTACAGCAAAAGATGAGTTACCCTTTCTGAAAATGAATTTTAATATTCTTCTTTAGCTCTGATTTTGAGGCTTGATCATGAATTAACAAACTATCCAGAACAAGGGACAGTATGATGATGTAGGCTTCTCCAGTGGCAGTGCAAGAGAGATTGGCTTGCGAATCAAAGCCTACTTCCAGGTTTCTTTGCAGCTCCAGGAGCAGAATAAGCCCTATATCCAGTTTAGCAAACATCTACTGACATGCTGGCACAGCTCTGCTGCTTGGGCACTGTGGGGGACAAGCATGTGTGGGGGTTTAGAGAGTAGATGCAGCTGCTCTTTAGAGCCTGCTTCACTCCTGTACTGTGAGGGTTGGAACAGACAGGCCTCTCAAGGTGGTAAGGGGCACTTTCTTCTTACTGGTTCACACGGTGTACAATCTGGGGTGCAATCTGGCCCTGAACCATAAATATAAATTCATAGTGTGTGTGACTGAAATAGCTAGCTGGATAAAAGTTTGCTGGTCCTGGAACTTTACGTTGTGAATTAGAGTATTGGCTATTTCTTGTAAAGAAAAATTTAATAGAAAATGTGCACGCGCGCCCTCTCAATAGTTCTGGGAGAGACATATCCCTTTAGATTTGTGTTTCTCCTTTTAGCTTCTAATGGGATAGACTAAATTGTCTCCACCAAAAGTAATTCTCTGCTCATTAGCCTTATATTTGATATGTGAGCTGCTGTAAAATCATAATTAAAGAACTTGACCCTGTTTAAGATTATCTTTTAACACATACATAGCACTCTCATTCGGGAGAAAAACTTATGAGCAGAACCCTTACAAGCATATTGCAGCTAAAAATCAAATGAGACTTTCTAGTGCCTTAAAAGGAGGAAGATTAAAGGATCAAAAGTTTTGTAGCCATTAATTTGAAACCTGGAAAGAGTTCTTTTTGACAGTGTGCTATAACAACTTGGCTTTCTTCTTTTTATTTTTGGAAACTGAATAAATACGAATTCAGTGCAAACATACAACTTGTTTCACATGCTGGGGATGTCATGTAGATAAGCAAAAGCTCAGTGTCTATCGCGTTAAAGTCCGTTATGTTCCATTATAATATCTCAACTTTTTCCAAACTTTCTTTTTATTTAACTTTTCTTCTTAACCCCTTCTCATATTGTAAATGGAGAGTGCTGGACAGAGGACCCCTGGTTGCTGTTAGAAAATACCCTCTGTAAAACTATCCAACCTGATAAAACTCCTTCCCATTAACTTCTGTTCCATTGTAGCTATTTTGTGGGTTACTCAACTGAGTATCAGAAGATAGAAAGGACGGGGAGGATGTCCACAAGTAGGAAGAAAGGAGGAGGCAGAAAGAAAGAGAAGGTACAAAATGGATAAGTAGCAGGTGTGATGGGTTCCACCTGGGGTACCACCTGGAACTGAGGTACCACTGAGCCTGAGCTCCCTCTCTCACTGTGCTGCTGTGACAAGCTACAGACCTGCTCCCAGTCCTACACTTCCACCAGCATTCACACAGGTAGGGGTACACCCAGCTGCAGTTACATGCAGGCTATGGTCAAAACCCCAACCAGTATGAATTTATTATGCAGTTCGCCTCCCCTTAATGTGGAGAGGAAATGCAACAGCTCCTGCCCCTTGAGCTAAGATTTCCAAGCACTTCACTCCAAACTTACTGGTTTAGATTAAAACATAAAATAAGTTCATTAACTACAAAAAGATAGAATTTAAGTGATAGCAAACAGAACAAAGCAGATTACCTAGTAAATAAACAAAAACGCAAACTAAGCTTAACATACTAGAAAGATAGGATTTGAATTGACAATCTCTCATCCTGACTGATGATACAAGCAGGCTTGCAGATTCTCAAGGCATTAGCTGCACTTGCTTTGCAGCTTGGGATCTCCAGGTTTTCATACATAGGCTAAAAGGATTTTTAGCCTGAGTCCAGCACTTCCCCCAGTTCAGTCTTTGTTACTTAAGTGTTTTGAGGAGTTTCCTTGTATTGGGAGTGAAGAACAACAGATAATGTCGCTCCCTGCTTTACATAGCTTTAGCATATGGCGGGAGTCTTCTCTCTCTCTCTCTCTCTCTCTCTTCCCCCCCCCCAAAAAAAACAAAAAGAACAAACAAAAAACTTGGTTCCCAGACGGAGCGGCCTGGTCACATGCTCTTGCATATCTTGCTGAGTCATGTCAGTCATTACAGGCTGTCTGGAGCATTCTCAGGAAGGCTCACCAGGTGAGGGATAAGCTTCTCCTAAGGCCTATTGTTTTCCCTAATGGCCCACTTCCTTGAACAGGCCCTTCACAGTCCGCTATCTAGATCAGAAGCATCTTGCCTAGTGGGTGTCGCCCAGGTGTAACTACATTTGAAATACAGATACATAGTCAATACACCTCTACCCCGATATAATGCTGTCCTCGGGAGCCAAAAAGTCTTACCGTGTTATAGGTGAAACCACGTTATATCGAACTTGCTTTGATCTGCCGGAATGCGCAGCTCAGCCCCCCTGGAGCACTGCTTTACCGCGTTATAACCGAATTCATGTTATATCGGGTCGCATTATATCAAGGTAGCGGTGTATTCATAACTTCAGATACAAAAATGATACATGCATACAAATAAGATAATCATATTCAGCAAATCATAACTTTTCCAATGACCCCTTCTATGCTCATTTTGTACAAAATGCATCATAATTATGCATAATTGTTTCCTAATATCACTATGAAGAACATGGAGTGCAGTGTCATAGCGGGGAAGAGGTTATACCATGCTAGATGATAATTGTGGTCTATAAAATGATAGAAGAGAAGAAATAATCTTCCATCCTGTTTCTTGAAGGATAATCTTCTTGACTTCCGTTCACTTAGAGGAAAGCTTTGGTCTTTTCGGTGGCATGGGAGAGCTCTTTTAGATTTTGATCCTGAACTCATGGAAGTCAGTGGGTGGATTTTCGGACCTTTAATGTGGATAACTTTTTAAAATAGACTGGATTAGGAGTATATTTTTCTAGGCACAACAATTTGGCTGATTGGTGTGATGAAGTTTAAAGCCACTCTGCCTGCTGGCTAGGCATTGACTAACTCAAGGTGTTTCTGGTCACAGGTTCATAGTTCCATCCGTTTTGTAGAGCTAGATCTTGTTGTATATTTTAATAACTTTTCATATTCTCAAGATTCGAACAGGCTGATCTCCTGGGTGTGGTGACATGCACCCACTAGATACACAAATCAAATGGCTTTACGAAAAAGCCCATTTTTACATATTTATTTGTTTTATCTTCTGAAGTGTCCTGTTCACATAAGTGCTCTGACTACTTGCTGTTCAGATGAGGGTTTTAGAACCCTCCGATGCCCATATAGCATAGTTGCTTAGCAAAGAGTGAAAAAAGGAAAAGGAATAAAAATGACAGATTAAGTGATGGATTTACATATTTGTGATAAACTTCTGTTCTTGTCACAGTGTCACAAATTTGATACATCATTCTGACAGTGATGTGTCATACAGAGAGAACACAACTCTGCTCTGTGAATCTTTGTGACCTGACTATAACCATGCTCTCTTTGATGATAGTGTTTACCTTTCTGTCATCTTTGGAGATGGAACATAGTACTGTAGGTCTAAAGCATTGTTGTTCTTCTCCTGTCTCCATCTGATAGTATTTCATTGCTAAAAATACAGGACAAAGATTCTCTGCTTTTGCACCCTGCTGGCAGCACAAAGGGAATGAAATCTGGCCTTGTTGTCTCTGCTAGGGAGCACCAGCAAGCCTTGAATACCTATGCCTCCTTGCCCCATGATCTCGACATGGGAAGCATGTGAAGAGGGATGAGAGGAGAGCGTACAGAGCATACTACTCTTTGGCCATCTTTACCTGGAGGACAGTTGCCAGCTGATGCTGGTTGTCCACTGGTGCACATTAGAACACCCATTAAGCTGCTCTGGCCTCAGACTGGGAAGAGACTCAAGGAACCATAACAGACTCCCTGATTGTCAGTCCCCCCACTGCCATTACACTGAGTATCTTGCACATGATGATCTCTTCTCCCCGCTTCATCAAACAGAGCTGTTTTATTAGAAATGCAGATTTATTCAGTCTTTGATCTCTTATATAATGGATTTTTAATTTAATTACTGTATGTATTTTTTCCCGTACACACTGCTGGCATATATATATATATCTATAGTATGCCCTATCTTTGCATATAGTTTATTCTATATTTTCCATCCCTTAAAATTATTTGCAGTTAAGAGACTACGAAGTTTTAACTACAAACTTCCCTGAAGAAAAAGTAGATGAAGGGAAAAATATATATATTTATAAAGCCCTACTCAGAACACCTGATCAACACATCACATAGCAACTTTGCCTATTAAGCCATATTCTAACATCTGAAAATAGCATGTGTGTATGTGTCGAATATATATATATTCTACACATGCTATTTTCAGATGTTAGAATATGGCTTAATAGGCAAAGTTGCTATGTGATGTGTTGATCAGGTGTTCTGAGTAGGGCTTTATAAATATTTTTTTTTTCCTTCATCTACTTTTTCTTCAGGGAAGTTTGTAGTTAAAACTTCGTAGTCTCTTAACTGCAAATAATTTTAAGGGATGGAAAACCTAAAGATGGCCTCAATGGTTCAAAATTGCTTCAGGTTTAACTATTAAAATATTTTCCTGAAACACTGTCAGGGATGGCCCTTGGATTTTTCTGTGCTCCTGTTTATAGAGACTAGTTTAAATCGTGAGAGACAGGTTCTGACATTTGGGTTTGGTAAGCTCTTTGAGGTGGTTGGGCTCTAGCATCTGATTGCTAACCTATACCCAAGGCCTTGCAAAGACTTGTGTCGTTGAATGTGAACAATTTTAATGTTTCTTTTTGTGTACCATAGTACAAAACCAGATTGTAAAGTAAATGAACATCAGGGTTCTAAACAAAGTCTAGCTAAATTGAGAAACCCTTAAGTGGCAACTAATGTAAAAATTAAATAGTTTTCCCATTTTCCTCTTAAATTCCAGAGACAATTTCACTTTTTTTATTAAATGACAAGAAGAAGGGTTGCCAGTATTTTGCCCCAACAAGAACATATACTTCTTGTTGCCACATTCAGTGCAGTGCACTTTATTGTACTTTACTTGGGTATCAAATAGAGGTGGGCGATTCGTTAAGGAAAATGTTTGGTTTGGTTTCAAAAACGTTAAAAATTTGCAAACAGATTGGAAAACTCAATTTCAGGCCAGCAAACCATGGTACATTAAAAGAAAGAATTTGAATCCACATTTCCTTCCTTCCCGCTGAGTGGCCGAATCGCCAGGCTTTGGAGTCATTCTTTTCTCTCTTTCTCGCATGTGCATAATGAATATATATAAGTATCTGTACAAAGTGTAACATCTCAAATAAGAGAGATTGAGAGCAACCCACCCCACAATAGCCTGGTGGTTAGGATGCTTACCAAGGATGGGTAAAATCTGAGCTCAAATCCCTGCTCCAGAGTGGAGATTCAAACCCTGGGTCTTTTTATGAAGGATTTACTCCATTTGTTAGATTAAGCATAGGCGAGCTTGGTCAGTCTAAGGTATGTCTACACTGCAATTAGACATCCATGTTTGGCCCACGCCAGTTGACTTGGGCTTGCGGGGCTCGGGCAAACGGGTTGTTTAATTGTGGTGTGGACGTTTGGGCTCGGGCTGCAGCCAGGGCTCTGGGACCCTCCAACCTTGCAGGGTCCTAACCAAGCCAGAATGTCTGCACCGCCATTAAACATCCCCTTAGCCCCGGCTCTGCAAGCCCGAGTCAACTGGTACAGGCCAGCCAGTGGGTTTTAATTGCAGAGTAGACATATGCCCTAAGGGGCCTTATCTGAGACAGGAACCTATTCACAGCTAATGGTTAAGGCAGACATAAATATTCTTTAGTTACAAGGTGAGGTCTAGAGCAACGCGGAGAGACTGCTCAAATGCATTGTATTGCTCAGATAGATTGGGGGGGTCTCCCTAAAAAAAGGTACTTAAAGAAGGGGATGCTTCTATAGCAGTGGCACAAATAGATTCTTATATTACTCAGTGTGCGTCTCCCAGCAGGCAAATGTTCAGACAAATGGACTGCATAAAAGCTACAGCAGCTAGGGGAATGATAACTGAGCCTGAAGGTCTTTAGCATGCTGATGTAGTAGGGGATCAAGCTCAAGTTTATTTGCAGTGAAATATATGCAGACAACCACTTCCTATAGTTCCCTGGTTCTCAACCAGGGGTCCGGGACCCACAGGTTTTGGGGGCCATGAGCAGGTTTCAGGGGTCTGCCAAGCAGGGCTGACAGAAGACTTGCTCAGGTCCAGGGCAGAAAGCCAAAGCCCTAGCACCTGGGGCTGAAGCCGAAGCCTGAGCAACTTAGCTTCACAGAGCCCCTGTGGCCTGGGGCCACAAGCAGTTGCCCTGCTTGCTATCACCTAACGCTGGCCCTGTGTTTTATATGCAGAAAAACAGTTGTTGTGGCACAGACGGGCTGTGGAATTTTTATAGCATGTTGAGGGCAAGGGAGGGCTCAGAAAGAAAAAGGTTGAGAACCCCTGCTATAGTCGACTCCTCTCTTAGTGAGCTCTTTAAAGAATCCCCATATATGATTTACTTGTTCATTCTGCATCTCTTAAATCTGACGGAGACTTAGTCAAGTTAGTTCAGTACTTTATAGAAGGTACCGGCAGCAACCAGCTGGCTAACTGAGAAGCAATGGAATGTCTAAGTGAATTAAATAAGCTTGTTATAGAGCAATAGCATCTAGAAATGTTAAAATCAGTAGCTGACTAAGCATATCAAGCATTTACACAGAATTTCTCCACTGTTGCATTTAGACAAATTGAGGTTAAATAAATGTTCTGTAGTATAGACTGAGTTTTTTTTCTTTTTATTTAACTTTTACTTTAAGCTTTTAGTACAAAAACTGTGCAAACTACTTACGCCTTTAATATTAATATGCTGTGGCATCATGTAGGCCAGGGGTAGGCAACCTATGGCACATGTGCCAAAGGCGGCATGCAAGCTGATTTTCAGTGGCACTCACACTGCCTGGGTCCTGGCCACTGGTCTGGGGGGCTCTGCATTTTAATTTAATTTTAAATGAAGCTTCTTAAACATTTTAAAAACCTTATTTACTTTACATACAACAATAGTTTAGTTGCATATTATAGACTTATAGAAAGAGACCTTCTAAAAACGTTAAAATGTGTTACTGGCACCCGAAACCTTAAATTAGAGTGAACAAATGAAGACTTGGCACATCACTTCTGAAAGGTTGCCGACCCCTGACGTAGGCATTACTCTGTATTGTACCCCACTGCCACCAGTACGTTTCTCTCTAGGACATTCTAGCTCAGCTTTGTTCAATCTTTAGTGAAAGGCCATCTGTTAGACAACTGATTTGTAGTGGACCACTTTGGGTCATACTTCCAGGCAAATTTCCCTGTATTTTGAAGTGGACAGAACCATGACTCTTTTATGTAACCTCGGAGGAACTAATTTGAGACCTCATTTAGGTTCATTATATGACTCGGTTGCTCTGGGAAAATACATTTTTCACTAATATGGATCAAATATTTGAATGGATAGAACTGTTGCAGAAAATCACTTCAGCACTCGAGCGTGCTAGGAAGGCGTTCTGAACTGAAATGCCCCTGAGAACTGTGCAGTTGGAGATTTGCCACTTATCTCAATACCTGGCTAGGAACAGAGCAAATGATTTGGCTCTACATATGTCATTAAACTGTTGAAAGCACTAAAATTAAAAAATCACCCTCTACATCAACAGATCCACTGACACCAGTATTGATTTAGAATGAATGAGGAGGCTTTTACATCTATTCGCTTCATTCTGCAAAGCTGAACTGTGTAAAACTTCACAGTGTTAATTCCTTATGGTGGAGAAAGTGCGTCCTTTTAACTTGTTTGCCAAAGTCACATTTAAGACAGGAGTTGTATCTGATGTTTAAGTGATTCTCTTTCCAGAAACTCTCTGACCTTTTATGAATCACTTAGGGGTTCAGGCAGTTCACATGCTTTGAAAAACAACTTTGAAAGGTCTGGTTTAAAATCTTCCAAAAACTTTGGAAACTATTTTGCAAGTCATATAATAATGTGTTTGTAGCTTTCATGATGTGTTTCCCCCTCTCCCCCCTTTTACATTAATACAACAGACTTGCAGCTGAAATATTAGTCTAGATTTTGGCAAATTTGATTTGGGCATGTGAGGGGAGGGGGGGTTAAAGAGTGAGGAGGAGGAAATGCACAACTTAAGGACTTTCAGCTCCTTTCAGGACAAACTCCTTTGGACAAATTCTACCCTCATTTGCTCTATTGACATCTGAGATTGGAGGTCAGACTTTGACTCGTTGATGACTATTTCAACACTTCTAAAAACATTTCACTTCAATGCACAAAACATGCTACAAATATAAAGCCACATGTATCTTTCCCTATGCATATGTTTATCCAAAGACCACTCAGAGATTGTGTATGCTATCTGACTTAATAAGGAATCTTGGGAAACCTAGCTGCAGACACTGAAATGGGGAATAGTCAATGTTGTGCATAAATATATCCTATAAATCCTGGTTAACGTTGTTAAAAATTCAGAATAATGGAGTGAGGACAGGTTAGTGGTGATGGTGGGGGATTTATATATTATGTAAATTCAGTACAGTGATTTCTACTGAGGTTGCATTTCTATCTATCATAATAATTAATATTTTAGAGCTGTACTACAGAAGGTGTTTTTGGTTTGTGGGTTTTTTTTTTTTGTTGTGTACCAACACTGAAAAGGAACCATGAAGACATCCCAAATAAGTGAAACAATAAGCAATCTTCAGCTACAGAACCTTGGATTGAGCAGGCTTCCAAGACAGAATGCATATAGAAAGGTGGGGTTCAGGATGGTTACACCTGCATCATTGGGTTACTCAGAACTGTGAACTGAGTAACTCAGTGGGTGAGCTGAAAGGGCCTACTACTGAAATGCAGGTGGGATGACTTGGAGCAAGGCTGAAGATCTTGAGCATGTACCAGACGCTTGGTGGTAATGCAAGAAAATGCTACACTTTTTTTAAACTGGCTTTTCATTCAGAGAGCTATTTACCAAGGTTCTGCAACTGCAGCTAGCATTCAAGCCATGTACACACAGACTGACTTCCTGGTGCCTCCTCCAAACTCTTCTGTCCTGCAACTTGTGTTTCTTCTTCCAAGTTCCATGTAGGTTGGTACATGCAGTGATTCAGATTTACTTTTCACCCAGATATTTATGTCCTTTCTAACTAGAGACACCCCAAACCTCAAATAATAGTAATTCCACGAGGAAAGAGAAACTTCAACTTACTTAAACTCATGCCTAAATAGCAATTGTGAATTCTAATTCAAGATACACCTATACCAGAATTTAAAAATTAATAGGCCCAAATGGAACAAAATCAGACTAAAGTAGAGAGAAACTCTGAATTGTTAATTTTGTACATCAAATTTTTGAATGGGTTATAACTGCCATAAGAATAAGAAAATTGTAACAGAAAACATATCTTTCTGGATATAAATCCCTGAACCACTCAGGAGACAGTGGGAATTGGCAAGATTTTTGGGAAGTGTTGCTGAAACAACTGGTCAGCAGCATAATCTGGTGTCCAGCTGAGCCAATTATTACTTTTAAAAAATTCTTCCTTGCCTTCTTAAGTTCCAAAAAAGATCATCTCATATTTGGGTCTTTTCCATCCAGAATTCCATGTGTACTTAAACAGAAGGTTTCATAGATCTGAGAGTTAAATGTACAAGACTTCTGGGATGTTTCTTGATTTAGGGTTGAATCTCATGCTTTAAGGTTAGGATAATTTATTTGAAACTGATTAATTGGAATTTCTGTTGTCAGAATTCAGGGAACGCAATGACCTTGAAATGTTATAGAGTATGCCCTTGATGTGGTGATAGTATGAATATTTGGCTCTTCTGTTTTTTATGTTGGAAAGTCTCCACTGATTTACCTTGTACAGGTTGTAATGGTTGTCATAACAAGTATTGGAATTCAGACATCTACACAGGTAAATACACGTATTTGATAAGTGTTTTGTAAATACAGAAAGCCTCTAGGTATTCAAAACCCACCTCTGACATGCTCATGTTTCCAAAACACTTTTGTGGGTAAACTCTGAAGGGGCACTGAACTTTCCTGAGGTCTCTAATAGTGTCTTGTGCTTCTCAGAAAATATGCTAATGTTCTCGATAATTCTCATAATTGATATACTATTCGATCTATAAATAAATTAATGGAGATATCCTATCTCCTAGAAGTGGAAGGGACCTTGAAAGGTCATCGAGTCCAGCCCCCTGCCTTCACTAGCAGGACCAAGTACTGATTTTGCCCCAGATCCCTAAATGGCCCCCTCAACGATTGAACTCAGAACTCTGGGTTTAGCAGGCCAATGCTCAAACCACTGAGCTATCCCTCCCCATCTCCCCCAAGTGGGGCATAGCTACCCCCGCCTTAATTGGTTCACTCCCAAAAAGAAACAAAGCTATTAATAAACATTTGTGCATGCTTCAAACTCAACACCTGTGACTGAACAGGTGGAATAAAAACAATTGCTTAACTATCGGTTCCTTGAGTCAGTCTTCTGTATGCTACAGCTCTCCAACATGGTTGCTATGAATCCGAGCAAGCATAAAGATTAGTAGTTAGTGTTTTTAATGACCACAGCCAGCTGCTGCACATTAGAGCAGCTCCCAGATTACTCTGAAAAGGGAAAGGGCAGAAAATCAGGGAGCCACAGTTTGTTGATTGGTTCTCATCATCTTTTCCCCACCCCATTCAGAGCTGTCCTAAGTGGCTGTGGGAAGGGAAGCCACCCTTTGCTATGGTTTACCCTAGTTCAGATACAACTGTTAGAGCTCTTATTCTGCTATCTTTGTCCTTTCACAGCCCAACTAGAAAGCAGGCAATGGAACAGTTGCTCACAGTGATTACAGCTCCCCCCAGAACTGTTCCAGAGCTTGGAGGCAAACCCATGGGAGGCAGTGTCCACTGCTATCTCTTTAGCAATGGGGCACATTCAAACATTTCAGTTTTAAAATTTGCCGTGTGTGTGTTCTTGAGGATAAAACCTTCAGTTCCCAATCAAATGCAAATTCCCCCTTTACACATTTGCCCTGAAGAACACCAGTAGAGCAGGGGTTTATTATGACTGCACCTGGTCTTTTCGGTTTTTTATTTTTAGTTTGCTTTAACTGAAAGAACACTGATCTGTCAGATTATGCAGCATGAATATTAAATATAGAATGTTATAAAGATATCTAAGCCAAAATGCAAAATTGTCAATGGGCAGAAAGAATTATGGTAGTGTCTTCAATTACTGTGATTTCTCCTCCCCACCTTCTAAATGATCTTCAGCAAGAGTGACTTTTTAATGGATGTGCTTTTTTTTGTTAATATAAACCTGTTTTGTTTTTTTTTGTCGTATTTTAGTACTGTGACCTGTGGGGAAGGGGAAGACTACTTTAAAAACATACATACAGTATAATCCCATATTGCTAGCTTTTACTCAGCAAAGGCATTCCTCACAGGCAATTGGAGAATGAAGTTCTCGCCCCTCTGTGAGCTGAGGGGTGAAAGCATTATTAACTAGCTAGTACTGTGAAGAAGCTGTCTCCAGTTTTTTGGATAAATTTAAAAAAATGGCATTTGCAATTCCCATTTTAGGAATTATGCAGCTAATTGGAATTCTTTTCCTGCAAAAACACATTTTTCTTCTATAATCCCAATTTTGCTGACAATTTCTAATTTTCACAACAACCTGAATCCCTATTTTACGTTGTCAATAACATTACACCACTGTCTGCTGGTTTGGGGCAAAGAGCCAATCACCTTCTGCCTCTCCCCATGACAGTTCCTTCACAGCCAGCTTCTCTTGCCCAACCAACCAAAGTCCTCTTCTTTCTTCCTTTTGTCCCTCTGTCTCGTTATTTTCCTTTCTTCACTGTCAGTGCCTCCATCTTCTATTCTCTTGAGCCTATTCATCCTCTTCTGCCTTCACCTTTCCTGTCCCTAACCTACACAATATATTTAAAAACAAAAAACTACATTGTAATGCCAATAATAGTCTTTTAAAGGCAAGCACTCAAAAGTTAGGTCACCTGTGCAACCTTAACTCGCCTCCCCTAACCTGTTGTGCGTATGCATTATGATACAATCTTTAATTACATGATCACATATTATTTTGTCCACAGGACCCATTCATCATTCAGTGTGTATGAGCAGATCTATTTTAGGGTGAGTGAGGGTTGTATAGTGAATGAGACTGTTGCCTGTAGGGCCCCTGCCTAGTCTGTAGCAAAAGTGGGAAGGTACGTAGTAAATGAGGCATCAGATTGCAGAAAGAGAAGGGATGGTGTCATGTTTAAGGCAGTTAAATGCTGCCCAGGAGATTTGGATTCTTTCCTGTCTCCACCAAAAATGTCTTTTGTGATGCTGGGTAAATCACTGAAATAGACCTCTTCACATATGGTCACCAACTGTATTCCTAATTTTCTGGGTTCCTGACCTGAGTCCTTGGGGTCTGCTTTGCAGAAATGCTGAGAAAAGCACAGCTCCCATTGATTTCAGTAGCAGCTGTGAGTGAAAATATAGAGTGCTGTGAACTATGAAAAATCAGGCCTAGCGCTCTCAAATTGGGCACTTGAGACTTTTGATCTTAATGTATGTGTCTCCCATCTGTAAAATGGGGATAATATCACTTTTAATAATTGGGGCCTGATGGTCCTAGCCTCCTTGTGAGCTCAACTGTGGAAAGTGAAATAAAAGTTTAAAAAATTTTGCAGTTACTCACAACATATGTTGATAGAAAAAAGTACTGGAAGGAGACACCATATTGGCTTAGTCCAAACAAAAAGGCCTACTGAGATAACTCGCAGACAGTTGAAATAAGGTCTGGTGAACCAGAGGACTCTGGGGCAGAAATCAATGGACCAAAACTGATGTGTTGGAAATTAGGCCTCTTTTGGGGTCCTTCTAAGAAGAGACTTCAGTGGGAGGGTCAAAACGCAGACTGGAAGATGGATGAACTGGAAGGAGCCAGCTTCACCATCATGGCTGTCACTCCCACCATCTCCTGGGACCCCAGGTTCCAATGTGACACTGATGTACTTTAATTGTCCTTATCCTGAGAGATGGCCTGTCTGGAGTGGTCCAGAGAGAGGGACCCAAATGACATCGCCACCTGTACCAGCTCTGGCTAGATCCTGAATATCACCTAGGATGGGAGACTTTGGTCCCTATTGTCACCTCTCCAACCCACCTTTGTGTGTCCTTTTTCCTTCCCTGCCTTATTCTCATTCTTTTTTGTGTGTGCGCGCCTTCTTAATGAGAGTCTGGTTTTGCTGGCCAAGCCAATCTCTTTCATAGCTCCTGTGATTAGAGTGGCCGATAAAGGCAATGCCCTAAACAGCCCACTGCTGGTACAATTTGACAGGTCTTGGAATAGTTGAAAAGACTCTGTGCTATGCCGGTATTTCTCCAACAGCGAGGTTCCAAGTCAGAATCACCCAGAGACAGAAACTGCATTCTTTCTTTGCTGTTCCATTTTGTGTGTGCTTCTCTTCTTTTGACTTAAAGGAAGCAGATCTGAACTTTCACAATAAAAGCAACACCATCTCCACAACATCTCAGGGCTTGTCCACACTAACAACTAGACCGCAGGAAGTAGGGAGTTTGAATCTACCCCACATTAGCCTGCAACGGTCTAACCGCTCACGTGCACCCTTCTGATGCATATTAATAGTTCATTAAAGTGCTTTGGGCTGGTCCCTTTTCAAAGAGGGCTAGTTCAAAGTACTCTAAAGAACTGTTGTTGGGCATCAGCAGGGTGCACATGAACAGTTTGATCTCAGCGGGCTAATGGGGTAGATTAACACTCTTGCTTGCTACGGTCTAATTGTTTGTTTGGACAAGCCATCAGTTAACATTCTCCACCTCCCCCTCCCTCTCCCATGGACGGTTATTACCGTCTTTAATACCATCATAAAAACTTATGTTTTCCTACAGAACCTCTCTATAGCTAAAGGGATAAAGGGATATTGTTAAAATGAACCTTACTTTATGTTTCAGTTGCTTTAACTGTTTTCATAATCTCCTAAAATATGGAATGATTTTTAATGGTGTCCTTGCCAAGCTCTCCATACTCAAAACCCTGAGCCGTGTTTAACTGGTTAGTGTTGTACGTAACACCTTTCACTCTCTGGGCCCATTTATTCCATCAAAATTAACACCACAAACCCCCTCATCCCACAGAGGCATTGGGAAAATAAGTTCATTAATAGCTGTAAAGCAGTCGAATACTGTAGAGGTGAGTGTCCTAGAAAAGTTTGAGGAAATTTAATAATTCAGTCTTCAGAACAGCATTTCAGTAGTGTGCAGTAAATAAGACATGGGTCATACTGCAAAATGAGGATTAAAACAAAGTAATGGCTTGCATCACATTCAATGTATACTGTTTGTTCAGTGTTTTGAATGAGGAAGGAATCCTGGGGGGTGGAGGGAATAGTATGTGATCATGTAAGTAAAGACTGTTATATGCCTAAACTTCCTAATCCCAGATTTTAGGGAAAAAATCCATTTCTTTTGTTATCACTTGATGCAGAGAAAGCATTTGATAGAATATAGTGGAACTTTTGATTTCTAGTCCTGTCACATGTGGTTATATATTTTTTATGTAGATGTGATTTAGTTCCAAAAAACAATGTTGTTTCTGCACTATTTAAAAATTAAGAAGTACATTAGTTTTCCACTTCATACAATTTCTTATAGTTTAAACAATTAAGTTAAACCTAATGACCTCTAATGGCTGATCTAGTATATTAAACTATGTCCAGATTTGTAAACAAGTGATTTTTGTCAAGTTTTCTCTCCTTCGATGTCTGGCTAATATCTATATATATTTTTTTTAATGCTAGGTTGGTACCCTTTGGAAGAAGGAGCAATTTTAGCATGGAGAAATTCTTCTTTAATTTGGTTGCAGTTCTACATTTAGCTGGCAGGGCTAAAAGTATGTATACACTACAGAGTCTGTTTTGGCATAGCAATGCTGCCATGGCCCCCTAGTATAGACACAACCTACACCAACAGAAGGAGTTTTTCGGTTTCAGGAACACTGCTTTCCTGAATGAGGTTAGCTACATTGGCAGAAGCCCTCATTTTCTACCATAGTTGCATCTACCCTGGTGTGGTTGTTGGCATAGTTGTGTCGGTCAGGAGTGTGGTTTTTCACACCCCTGACTGATGTAGCTATGCCAATATAACTTAAGTGTAGACCAAGCCTAAAGATTCATACCATTACATATTTCAGTGTGCTGGATTCTGCAAAGGAACCTGATACAGTATAAGCTAGTCTTGTATTACACTAGACATTATGAACAAATTGGTAGTTAGTTTTGTTTTTCCATCTTTATAACAAAATAGAAGAAAAGGCATTTTAAGGTAGTCCTTAAACTGGAGGGGGGTCACGAAAAAGAATGGGGAATTGGACTAATTCATCAGGTATAAAGCAGTGCATTGAGCTCTAGATTCTATGTTTGAAGAAAAAATAATGTGGCTTTAAATTAACGTATTGGCATCTAGTTGAAAATTATTTTGGAATTGTGGTCTAATCCTCTGGTAAAGAAAAAGACTAGATGATTGGAATGTGGCTGGCAAACCTTTGTCTTCATATCAGAGAGGTTAATTGTGTCTATCTTCCTGCCCCGTTAACTAAATAGAATTTGTTTGATTTGAAAGACCATTATCCTTCAGTATGAAAAGTGTGAAATGGCTCATTTCAAATTTCAGGGGTCAGGAGGACAAGGGCACTTGAGTATCAGTTAAAGAGTTACAAACTGCTCAAGTGTGTGCTGTCAGAGATGGTTGCTTAATAATTCTCTATAGTCATAATTAACCAGGTTATTTCTTCAAGTCATTGGAATTAATTATATCTGAGGGCTGTCTAACATCTCTCTTGATTTTATTACTCAGTTATTCTAATGGGCCTTATTTATTCACTGACACTTTGTTCTATTGTAACAGGCAAAGTTGCTGTGCTGTAGGTTGAATTAAAACCAGTGAGCCACCAACAAAGCATTACATGAAGGCTTTTTTATAAATCTCTCACTATTGTGTCATATACACTATCAAACATGACTAGGAAATTTACTCCTGAGAGAATTCTGTGCCTTCAATGCAGTCAGACATGAGCTTCTTGAAATCTTATCCTCCTTTGGCTTCCGTGACACTCTCCTCCTTTTTCCGTGGGAAAGCAAAGAAATCTGCGGGGGGACATGAATTCTGTACACATGCTATGGCGCAGAATTTCCCCCAGGAGTAGCAATTTCATCACTTTTTATTTGTAAATTATAATCCCAATTTGAAGATCGATATGTCCATTTCAATAGGCAAAGTTGATATATGGGCAAAAGGCACAAAGTATTTAATTTGATTTCAGTGTTTCCATTGTTTAAATAACTGCCATAACCAAGTTATACTAGAAATGATCAACAGTGTTGGAGTTTAGTTATAGAACTTCCAGGTTTTAGCTTTCATATAGTGTAAGCTTTTGCCATCATGAAGTGCAGAAGCTCTGTCTTGAAAAGCTGGAGTTCAGTCACAGCAGATTGTGGCATAATACCAAGGTTGCTTATTAATTCTTTAAAACATACTGACCATTATACATGGTTTTATGGATATTCACCATGACTATGTATCATGGTTTTCCAATTCTATGTCTTCACAAATACAGTCATGGGGGATATATACTTAGAACAACAGATGAAACATTTTAAATCCTTCTTAAACTAGTTCTCAGTGCCCTGACAGACCTTTTGTTTGAACCACTCATGAAAGGGTCTCATTACTTTGTTACTTAAAGTGGCCTTTTTGATTGCAATCCTATCAGTTCACAGGTGTCTTAACTAAGGTAGGAGCTCTTTTCCTGGAACCTCAGTACTAGACCATGTACGCTAAAGCGGTACTCGAAACCGACCCTTCCTTTTTACCAGGAAATTGTCCTTCCATCCTTCTGCTCACCTCCATTGTGTCTCAGAGAGAAATACTTCGGATGCCCACAGAGCTCTCAAAATTATCTATTTATCACACTGTTCAGTTCAGAAAAGTAAATGCTTTCTTTGTGCTTTATCATCTGGTGTCAAAGGGAAAGAAGGCTTCAAAGTTTTTCCATTTCCGGGTGGCTAGCGTACTATATCTCCGAAGAATACAAGTCAAAAAAAAAAAAAAAAGTAACTCCATCTTCCAAAATCAGAGCGCACTACTTCAGAACTGTGGCAACTTCATGGGCAGCAAGATTATATGCCTCATGCAAGAAAATGTATAAAGTTGCCACCAGTCATCTGTTCATACCTTCCCCAGATTCTACAAAATGGACATCCAGTCATCATCTGATATTGCCTTCGTTACACTTGTGCTCCCAATAACTATTAGGAAAGGGTTATCCTCTTTTGCATCTGTACATAACTGTTATAATATTCTCTACCCAAGTAAACACTGCTATGAAAAGTCCCAATGTTATATATCTGTGGACCTCATTATAGAGGAAAATGTATCTGTGCTTTACTTTTAAATGTCCTTTCTTGGAGTAATGAAGTCTGCAAATCCCACTCACCCTGAATAGGCTGTTAATTGTGGCAAAATATGGGATTATTAATTGGAGCAGTTTGCTGTTCTTGCTGTGCAGGAGGATTGTTCTATTGAGTCTTAATACTTAATTCTCCTTACCCTTAGAGTGGTTAGAGAATTCCTAACCTATTCAAGTGTCTCAGCTGGTGGCTTCTCAGAGGTGAAGGTGCACTGATTGATACGTCTGGTCTAAGGATGCAGAGAACAGAAACCAGTGAGTCTGTGGCCCTCATAAATCCAAGAAAGGACATTTTCAAATCAGACACGTACATTTTTCTAATCTGGTGATTATTGCATGGACAGACAACAATGTACACAGGTGCCTTTCCTGTAAGTATCATTGTGTTCGATCTCATGATAGATCCTTGGTAACAAAGGTAATGATCCTGCAAAGTTTAGGTGCATGCTTAACTTTTAAGTATGTGAGTAGTCCCACTGAGCTCACGGGATTATGTACACGTTTAGTTAAGCACATGCACAAGTCTCTGCAGGATCAGGTGCTAAGGAAGATGTGTGTAATATTTCATATCCTACCAGGATATGCCAATTTCCTTGATAGTATACAGCACCCTAACTTGATTTCTTGGTATCTTGTGTTTTCTGAAATAAAAAATCTTTCATTAGGCTAAATCAGGTGAAAATGACACAGTACTGTATTCCCACAGAGTTGTACTCTCTGGGTTCACACCTATATTCTGTGGCCAACGGTATTTATCATGTCATACTTTCATTTACTTTGTGTATTCATATTTGCATGTATAGCTTGGGAAATGAGCCTGTCTTCCACTTCCAGCATATTTTTAAAGTAGCTATACATATTTGATAATGCTGTCCCTACATATTTCACTAGTTCAGTTCATTTTGAATTCTTCAAGTTCTTGGCGAAGCATCGTGGAGAAGAAAATAAACTGCTCTCTTTGCATAGCTTCAGCAAATGGACATCTCAAATACATTGAGCAGAGACCAGTTGTGAGTTTCACTTATAGCCTGGTGATTTTTCCTTGTCAGTTTTGTTTTATTCTGGTTATCTCAGTCTCTACTTCAGCATGAGCATGAAAGTATGCAATCAGCTTTCAAAAATACATTCCTGTGCACATCAAAACTGCATAGGAAAATAGATAAAGACACAGTTTTAGAACGAATATGTACATACATTTTCCAAAAGTGATGAATTAATGTTTTTAATGTATTTTTAATGAATCCATTAATATATACACAAACAATTATATCAGTTGTATGGTTTTTATTTTACAAATCATTGTTCATATATTCAAATTAGAATGGTCTTCTCAGAGGAACTTTCCAACACAGCTTTAGCACACAGTGCAGTCTTTTAAATAGATGTTTTGCTTACGTTTTTTTTTTCCAAGACTGCTGTATTGTAAACAAAACAAATGTTTTAGTATTCAACCTGAGTCCTACTGTAAGTCGTGAATATTTTCTGCAGGATATAAAATATCGCTCTAACCAGCCGAACCCAATAAAATATGCATGATCTAGCCACCAATATAACATACAAATGTGGGTTTAAAAAAACATAGGAACTACAGCTCTGAACATAGATGAAATGAAGATCTTCCCCCCACACTTCCCCTCCCCCAGTAAATTTTGTAAATAATGCATATAATTTTTCTCTTCAGAGCACTTTACAAACATTAACCAAGCACAACACTGCCAGGTTTACATAAACTAGGATCTGTGAAAGCCCCCTACAACACAATATCTGATCATCTGTGAAGGCTGCCACTTCATGAAACAAGCATTAAATATATCAAGTGATTTTTTTTTTTTTTTTGTGTGTGTGTGAGTAGATTGGACGTGAACTTACATGTTGTTCCTTGAAAACATAACCAAACATAACCTAATAATTGCACTATTAGTTCAACTTGATTCTGTTGTGCTGCAAACTTTTCAGCAGCACATATTATGTTGAATCAGTAGCTTTAATGTTTCATTTATGGTTGTAGTCTTGAATGCATTTGTTTGATTTGATATATGCTGCCATGTGTGTAAATAATTTGCTGATTTTAGAGTTATGACCTTTTGGTTTCTGCTTATAAAAACAAATGAAGGGTTAAAGGTTGAAGAGATCAGAGGAAGAACTTCTAAACATCTTGCAAGATGTAATGTCCATTAACTATAGTTCAGTTTTAGTGTTTGGTCTCCAAATATTTTTTGTTAATGACATTGTTGGAAGAGAAAATAGTTATTTGCTTCATCAATTAATAAGTTCTACTTTATTTAAATGGACACCAACTTAAAAAAAATCACACACTTGTCTGATTATGACCACTAATATTACTGCAACTGAAAGGTTAGAGAGGAGAAAAAACTCTTTTTAACGTCATGTTTGCATTTGATAGCAGTATGGTGGTCCCTGGAGTAAGCATGTGTTTAAGTGCTCTGCTAAAGAGGGGTGGATTCCAGCATGTGCTTATTACTTTCCTGAATCAGGATTTTTGTGTTGATTTCCCTGTTTCCTCTCTCTAGTTCAACTTCAGTGTCCCTTTAATGGCTAAGTTAATTATTTGGCCTTTCTTTTAATTTCACTTAGTTCCTTTTTCTAAATACAGTTTCCTAACTGGCTAGTGTATAGGACTTTTCCTAGTGACTCGCTCGTGTGGAAACACCACAAAAGTAGTAGAGTACTGCTTCTTTAAAGTGGTAAAGTATGTTGACTTAAAAAACAATTTGTATCAAAGCCAGCTGTGGGATCATGTTCTGAAATCTCTTGTGTTTGATTGTGTTTGGTTTCTAAACCTCCTCCAGTTTTCAAAAGGGTCATGTTATCATCTGTTCACAATCTGCCATGGCTCAGTTTTTGAAGCTGAATCTACCACTAGTAAGGGATTCTGACTAAAAAGGATCTTTGGATTTGGTTTTCAGTGGATTTTGTAAGCAGATGCATTACAACTTTTACCAAAAAGTATGAGCTCCCACACTGTTAGGTCACCCATTGTATTCTCATTAAAATCTAAACCTTCTTTCTGGTATACAGTAGCTCTCATTTTGCTTATGCCAATACAATTATGTAGCTTCTCTGGGAACTCCTAATTTCTTGTGTTCCAAATTGCACCTTGATGGCTCCTACTTCTTGTGGTGTGTTTTACCTGTGTGCACTGTGGATCAGCTGTAGTGATTAGCTCTCAATAAGTGCGCTAAAGTTGATATTAAGTAGCCAAAAATATTCCATGTCTACATTCCTCTATGCAAAGTGTTTACTTTACAATGCTCTCCCGCCCCCATTAATATATATCTTTAAAATGGCTTATAAAAATCCATAATAAATGTTACCTTTCACTCAAATCACTTTTCACCCTCTCCTTGAAGTAAAAAGAAAGCTGTTCATATCCGCAAACCACAGTCTTGTGTAGTAAAACCAAATCTACTTGAATCTCTTTGGTCTCAAATTATAACTAGCTACCTGTTCCAGGGACCTCTTGGTGGCAACTGGCAGAGGGCAAAGGGTGTGCATAAGGGTTATGGGATCTCCTAGGTCTGGTATCTACATAATAGTTCACCATAGCATGGCATGTAAGATCTCTGCTGAAAGCCTGTGCGTCATTGGTCAATACAATCATTGCGAAATGTACGTATGCATAATATGTAAGCAGTTATGTGTATATACTGAAAATTATGTTCATGAAGCCTGTGAGTTGGAGCTGGTCACCAGAAGATGATAAATAAGGCCATGTTGACGCTAGCGAGCTTACAGTGGCACAGCTGTACCAATGCAGTTGCACCACTGTCAGATCGCTTGTGTAACCGCTCTATGCTAACAGGAGGGAGCTGTCCTGTCAACGTAATAAAACCAGCCGCACGACTGGCAGCAGCAATGTCGGCAGATGAAGCTCTCCCATCAACTTTTGCTGGTATAAGTGGTAGCATGCACAGCGCTATGTTATGTCATTCGGGGTGGGGGGGAGGGGTTCTCTCACACGCTCCTGAGCGACATAAGTTTTGCCGACATAAATGGTAGTGTACACGCGGCCTAAGTTACCTTCAGGCGAGAGATGATTATCTATCTGTTTGGCTATATGTAATATGGGATTTCTGTGAGTGCCCAGTGGATAAGGGGCCGGACGCTCTAGGGGGAAACTGAGTTCTTGGGGGTTGGAATGTGCCTATTGCTAATATGCAGAGGGACAGGGGAGCCTGCATCAGCTGGGAGAGGAATGCTTGTGTTGCACAAGGCTGGCAGAGTCAGGGAGCTGACCCCCAGCAGGCACGGACAGGGTTTCCTGATTCTAAGGTAGCAGGTGTGTCCCAACCATGGGTAACTCGAGGAAACATCACAACGATCCTGTCCAATATCTTTAATGAGTAACCTCAAGAAAATGCCTCATCTCAGGATTGTATAGCATGCATCCTAATTTAGTAGAGGCCAGTAAACCGAGAAGTGAACCCACCCATCCCAATTAGGCATAAAAAGAGTCGGCCAGTTATTCATGCTGTTCTTTGAATCTTTAATTTGTAAGTTGGTTCTTTTGTTGAGGTGAGTAGGGGAGGGTATTTTTCCTTTACCCACATTTACATGGAGTTGAGTGAGACACAGGAAGGTCAAATGGCCCTGCATGAATGAATTAGAAAATGACTTGACCTGGATTTTTAAAAGGGGAGGCTTCGCTGGGCCCTAATGGTGCATGGGTCTCTCCTGTACAATTCTGAGTCCAGGAGATGCTGTGGACAAGGGTGGTCCTGACTGGGCCCCATTTTATGCCCCCTTTCTTCCAGGGCAGCTGTCCCCACTTTAGCTGTTTCTGCAGCTGCTCCTACCGGTTAGAGTCTGGTTCCTTTTCTGCAATTTTTCCTCAAGATCCAAGGTGGAAGGGGAGAGGGGGGAGGGGAGCACCAGGTGGGTTGTAATACTATTTAAGTAAATTGCCATGGTGTTAATCAGTCTTTAACTGGAGGTTTGCTTTTCCATTTTGCACACATACTGGCAGCTGGTAGTTGACACATGTTTACTAAATTTGTGTGTCTCAAGCATATGTTGCTTAGAGAGCCACTTCATGAGAGAGCTCACAGTAGTTACTGTAGTGCTATTGGGATCTAAGTGGGTCTCCTTTCATTTATTATGTATAACCGATTTTTTTTTTTCAATTAGGATTTCAAAAAGTGAACTGCTAATAGTCCTGGGTCCCAGTGACTGCTGGACAGTTTACAGTGACCCTGCAGTTATTCTAATAGAAACGCTGGTAGTTAATTTTCTTAATTTAACATGTATTTTGAATATGATTAATTTATAAAATTCCCTTTTGATTAAGATAATGAAAACAAATCTTCAAAAAAGTAACTTCCATATTAAATCTGTCATTTCTAGGCAGTTCACGGGCAAAACGACAGCTTATGGAATAAATGCATACTAACAATACAAAATAATGCTACATCTTAATCATCTGTAAAATGCTGATTTTTCTCCATTTCAGCTCTTGAGGACTGAAAGACAATTATATACATAGCTAAAATATTTGCAGCTTAGTTTTCTATTATGCAAATGCTTTCAAGAACATTGTGGGTATGTCAAATGTTGTAATAAGGTTCTTTTATCAGCATGATCATAACTGGACACTTTCTTGAATATGACTGTCATTCAAATAGCCTGTGTGTTTTTTACACAATTTGCATATGCACTGTGCAGAGCTCTACTCTGAGAGTACAAATTGGTACTCTAAATCACCCAGAGGACAGTAAGAGTCATATCTACAGAGGATCTGGGTACCTGCTGCTCTGTTGATCCATGTCTTATATTATTATTTTTTCAAAAAAAAAAGGACCTTTTTCATTAAAGCTGAATCTAGTGAAAATCAAATGTGTGTAAATTCATTAATCATACTTTATTCTCTGGATTAAAACGTGAGAGGTTTACTGAAATACTTTATTCTAAACAACAAGGACTACAGTTGGGACAGGAGCATTCCCAGACTGAGCACTGCCACTGCTGTGACCTCACAGCCTTGCCCTACCCCTCAACACCAATGGGGACTGCAGCTGGGACAAAGGGCATTTCCTAGCTGGCTTGGATTCAGTGTCGGGCATGAGAGTACCTTCAGACCTTGCTTTTTGTAATCTTATCCATCTGCCACTCACGATGGCTCTCATCACTCCCTCTTCCTGCTTCATAGCATCTGTTGTCCTTCCCCTTTCCTTCTACTTGTTGGCTCCATTTCCCCATGCTGGTTCCCCTGATCCCTTTGCAGTTCCCACCACCTCTGCTCCTCTTCCCCCTAGCAAAAATTTAGGATCATCATTCTTCATTCTTCCCCTTCCTTAACTCTTCAGCTCATCTCTCCTGTTGCAAGGTCCCCCCGCTACCTCCAGCCCTGGCTCACCCATACACCTACTTCCTCTGCTCCTGCTCATGGGCTTCAGGGCATCTCTGGAAATCCCATGATCAGGCTTGACTTCTTCCACTACAAATTCATTCTCTCCTCCTTCATTCCTGCCATCTTCCTGGCTGAACATCTCTGCTTCGTTTTAATTGAATCCTGCACCCAGAATCACAGCCACCTGTTCACCATCTGTGACTAACTCCTGAAAACCTCCTTTGTCCACTTCTGCCTCCTCACAGGATCTTGCTGATTACTTCCAAGATAAAATTGACAAAATACAACATGACCTTCCCTCTCCACTTGACTCAGATTTCTCCCCCCTTTTCCTCTTCAACTCTCTTCTTCTTTTTCCCTGTCAGATGCAGAAGCTTCTCATCTGCTCTCCTATAACTCCTCCACTTGCCCCCCTAGCCCTATCATATCCCATGTCCTGCTCTTTCTAATGCTCACTTTCATTCCCTTCCTTATTCTTCTCCATAACCTCCCTCGTCTGGCTCTTTCCTCTCACAATACAAACATACTTTAAATTTAAGTTTTCCCATCTTTAAAAGCCCCACCCTTGATCCCACTTGCCTCTCCAACTACCCCCATCTCCCTTCTCCCTTTCATTTCTAAACTCACTGAACGCGCTGTTTACAATCACTGTCAGTTCCTCTCCAGTTCCATTCTAGATGCTCTCTAATCCAGCTTCCGTCCATTGCATTCCACTGAAACTACTATCCCCAAAGTCTCGAATGACATTTTCCTAGCCAAAGCTCAGAATCTGTATACCATCCCCATTCTCCTTGTTCTGTCAGCTACATTCAGCATAGTCAAACATGCTCTTCTTCTTGAAATCCTATCCTCCCTTGGCTTCCGTGATACTCTCCTCTCCTTGTTCTCCCAGCTTCGGTTACTCCTTCAGTCTGTCCTTTTGGAGGATCCTCCTCTTCTTCAACCCCACTCAGCTTTATGTGAGGGTTCCACAGGGTTCTTACCTTGGTTCCCGTCTCTTTTCCCCCTTATCTCTCGGGTAATCTCATCCATCGACACACATTCATCTATCCTCTGTATTCTGGCAATAGGGCTCAGAGTGGTGCAGAACTGTCTCAAAGCATTGATTCCCTCATTATTCAACAGAATAATCTAGAAATATTGGACAGCATATCTGTAGCAACAAGTTGCAGGGAACCAGTAAGATATCATTCTTCTATTGTCTTGGACAGCAAAGATTCTTTTATCCCTATGCATTTTCCATGTTAAAAGTTGGTTCAAAATCACTCAAAAAAAGGTGTAAGTGGACAGTCTCATTATTATGTATTATCAAGAGATTCTTATGTACTGTTTCAAAGAGGGGCCACTAGGGGAAAAAAATCATGTAAGCACTACAAATACTGCCGTCATACCCAGAATATAATTTCCATTAACTTTATGCAAGAGGAAACCTATTTTAAAAAATGAAAATGCAACCTTGTAGCCTATCCCCTTAAATCCTGTTAGATATAGAAGTATCTTTTCTATTTTAAAAATGCTGAGCTGAGGAAAAAATACTCTACATTCACTAGCAATCATTTAAGGGATAGTCTCACCAGTTGACACAGACACACAGTTCCATTAATGCCTTTTAGGCTTCCCCTTCCCCTCTTCCCTCCCCGCCCCTGTTCAAAAAAAAAAAAAAAAAAAAAAAAAAAAAAATGGGGCAGTTGAGAAAGGAGGTTCCCTTAAATTTCTAATTTTAAAATGGGATCATCATTCTCCATTGTGGCAGGTTTTCAAGGTACATGGCCTCATTGCAAACTGAGTGCCACTGGGATCGATCCCTGGCAAGATGTGTAAGGAGATCTGGTTGTATATTCAGTTTATCCATCATTGGCAGTCTTGTCACACTACCAAAGCTTTTGACACCCATTTGATTGCCAGCTTTTAAAATGGGATAAAATCTCCCAATTTTCTAGACTCCCAAACTGTCAGAGGAGATGGTCACTTCCAACATTCTTATGTCTACAGCTGTACTGTACCATGTTGTTGGCTTAATGAATTATTAAACAGACATCTACATGCAATCACAGTAGAACTTTTCTCTTTCCCAGGAGGAGAGAATATTGCTGAAATAGGTCGGCTTTTTCTATATAGTACTAATTTTGAATCTTTGCCTGCACGGCTTTGAACAGGGAGGATTACAGATAGGAATGGTCTTGTTTGATTGTTAAAAACTTCCCCCAGACTAGCTCTCTGGAAGGGAGGGTGGGATTTGGGCCAAGAAACATCACCACATGGGAATGGGATCAATTGCTGTGAAAGTATTTGAATGTGTGGGTACCAGAACATTCAATCTCCGAATCCTTGACTGGCTCGGAATGACCTTTTCTCAATACACTAGTGGGCTAAGCCTACAGCTTGCATTTTTTGGTTCCAAATCTCTGATGCTGGATCATATTAAAAATGTAGACACCCAGAAAGAGGAAGAAACAAATGATCATCACCTGTTTTTTCCACAAAACCTGATCAAGGAGTCTAAATGTCTGTTTCAACAAACCATTAATACCTCTACTGCTCTAACCTGTGAGTCAATCTTATGATTTAACTGAAACCTATTTTATTTATTAATATACTGTAAATAAGACCAGATGCATCTCAATAAATCCTAATAAATTACATCTGACACAATAAATAAAAGTTCAATTTTCCTGAATGAAGAAATAGTACCAAAAATCCCCATGGCGTAGCTGTATAAATCATACACACCAACTCATTTTGAAATGTTCATTGCTAAATTATCAATGTGAGTTCTACTTCACAAAGACCTTGATGGGAAGTGTGAACATACAAATATAAATACTAAGTGCATTATATCCATATTGGCCATTGGTAGCATTCCAGTTTAAAAGATCTGTTCCAGGTGGAAACTCATCAAAGTTTGAGAGAGGCTTCTGTACAAGAGACAGTTAGGATCTGAATATTAATGTCTCCAAACAGGAAGAGTTGAATTAGCACTATGCACAACTATTTTCTTCTATCGTTAACAAGTACTTGAAATGACAAATGTCCTTTTCCATCATTCTTGTTGCATTCTATATTTAGTCACCCTTAATAACGAGGATAAGGTGTACCTATTACTAAACGTATTATATCTTACCTCTTTATTATCTATTATCTCTCCTTGGTGCACCACTGCCTTTGCTGCGATGCTTTCCTCTGAAAGAGATTATTGCTTTATAGTAGAGCTTTCAGCTACTGTACACATTTTATGGTTGGTATTTGAAATAAGTTTTGAAACTAAATACTTAATAGCAAATGATCCATTTTTAAGACAGTGATGTTAGTGGCAATTAAGTGTTTTTTTTTTTTCTGTTCAAGAAGTGTGTTCAATATTAAACACAGTAAATGGTTATACAAATGACTTACCGTATGTTTGGGTTTTTTCAATATGAGAGGTTTTTTTCTAAAGGTATATAAAGTCATGTTTTTGAGATTTTATGCCAAAAAGGCAGATGATAAATCCATTTCCAAATACTAATTTGACTAGAATATCATGATCCTCTGTGAAGCAGACTAACGCTAAGTATTTGTCTTGAATACCACAGATTGTCATGAACAGTAATCTCTCTCCTCATGCAAAAGTGTTCTGTGGAGAATACTGAATGATGTTTTAAGCAGTGATAGACTAATACACTTCTACCCCGATATAACGCTGTCCTCGGGAGCCAAAAAATCTTACCACATTATAGGTGAAACCACGTTATATCGAATTTTCTTTGATCCGCTGGAGTGTGCAGCCCCACCCCCCCCGGAGCATTGCTTTACCACATTATATCCAAATTTGTGTTCTATCGGGTCATGTTATATCAGGGAAGAGGTATCTCCAACCAAGAAGGAGAAGGAATATGGATAACTCAATTTGTTTTAGCATGTCTACACTGAATGTTTTAAAATACTGAGTTTTCCATGAAAGAGGAGACAAAATGCAGTGCTGTTCTGACCCAAGAGAAGTGGGCTGTAAAAGGTTATTAGCATTGTTTAATGTATAGTCACATTTCCTGTGTTGCTGCAGGCTTAAAAAATTGACTCTGTCCTTCTTGCCAGTTACTTTGCAGGAGCTTATTCAGCATTAAGAAAAGAAAAGGTTTTAGGACAAATCTAGATATTATATTTGAAGAATTCTGGGTAAACAAATTAAGTCCATCATAAAAAGGCATGTATGTAAATTCTGCTAAAAAGATGAGAGCGTATCCGATTAGCATTTTGACAAAGCCCCTTAAATAAAATGTGAGACACGAAAATGGAATTTCTCTTAGCCAGCCAGTTTCTTTAATGCCCATTATTTATTATTAAAAATCAAAGTGAAAAAGGGTGCAGTCAAAAAGCATACACTTCACCTTGCAGGTAAAGAAAATGTCAAATAAAAATCTCTTCGCTAATCAGAAAATAACTTCTATGAGCTTCTTGCAGCTAGCACAGAGATGGTGGGGGATCTCGCTCTTCTATTTCTATTTCAAAGAAGGCAGGTTGCTGTCACTCTCAAGACTTTGGGAGAGAGAGGAGCCCTTCAACTATCTGTTTAGATGGGTTGGTATATCTTTTAATAAGTTATATAGCATTTTCCATTTTCAGAGTTCTGTACAACTATAAACAAACTCAGTAACTCTTCATGGAAGTCCTGATTTCAGTCATACATTGCACTTTTGAAGAAAAATGAATGCTGTGGACTACATAGAAATAGGTTTGCAAGTTGTCAGTGTTTATCTATTTTTATTTATTATTGATCTATCTAATAGAAAGTATGCACTGTACTTGCTGCATTAGTCAGAGGAATAATTAATAACAGAATATCCAGTAGTGGACAACCACCATAATCATTCAATAACATTGCAGTCAATTCCTATATTCTTTATTCATTTGCCTCCATATAGGGGTTGTCTTGAAATTACTTGCTAAACTTAACGTACTCCAATAGTTTCCAAAGAAGCTAAATCAGTTGATGGGTTAAACATGTAATTGTGTGCCTGTTGCAAACAATAATCTCTAATGGCATTACCACTACTCATCTGTTAGATAATTGCAATAGGGATTTTTTAATGCTCCCTGGGCCGCTTCTCCTATCAGTTTCCTGTTATTTTCTGCTTCTCAAGGAGCACTAACAGTAAATGACTTCCGGTTTCAATTAGGTGGACAAAGATACATAAGAAAGTGGTACCATTTTGTGTGCTTTCTGTGTTGTTGTTTCTTACATGTCTTTTATCAATGCATGTGTCTAAGTATTTGTCAGGCCAGTCACCATATTTTCAGTGCCTAAATGTGCCATATGGAAACGTTGCATGAATTCATTTGCAGTTGAGTGCCAATGGTCTGCATAGAAGCATTGAGGTCCCTTTGGATTTGTCTGAGAAATATATAATTGTTGAGATTTGTCCTGAAGAGCCCTTGAATGTAAAGTAATGGCTGAAGGAGGGTCTCTAGTAATAGGTATCAGTAACAGTACTTGAATAATCCTTTTTTCCCCTAGAGTAACCACATGAAGGACACCATTCTAATTTGCCGTGGTGTATCATTTTAAACACTGCAGTAGCAGTCCCTTTTTTCAGTACTACTGTGCATCCATGAAGTCAAAGGGGAAAAAAAACTGCCATTGGAGTGGTGACTTTACAGCATTTTAACAGTGATTTGCTGGGCTCATACTCTGAACACATTCTTGTTACTCCCATTGAAGCCTCAAGACTACTTGTACTGTACTTCTCAATTTATGTGAAGCCCTAGTTGGGAAAACAAGTCCCAGCTATCACTGTACACAATGGGTCTCCATTACAACAGTAAACTGTGCTTTAAATTTGAATTTTCATTGGATTGGACCATGGAGGTGGTAGGCAGATCTGGATTATGGTTAGATCTTCAGTTCAAGATTTAGATACCAGCTGGACACCAACGGCCAGATTTACAAAGCTGTTTAGGAACCTAAGATGCTGGTAGGCACCCTAGTGGAATTTACTAGTGTATAGGTAGGTAAGTTACCTAATTTCCTTTAAGTATCTAACTCACCTGGACCTCTTCTCGCCTGTACAAGAGTTATGTCTAAGTTTGACAGCTTGTCTCTCTCACAACAGTAGTTAGTCCATTAAAAGATCTTCTCTCACTAACTCAGCTGGACACATCTGTAAATCCCATGAAGCACTTTTCTGCATCTTCAAGCTTTTATTTACCTTAGTATATCTGGCCCCAATATCTTACAAGTCACTCTTACAAAAATGTGGGCTCAGCTTCTTCTTTGATCAGCTTTTCTCCTGAGCTTGCCACCACCTCTGACCAAGGCTAAACATTTCAAAAGTACCCACATTCCATTTTCAAAATCAGCGTAGGCCCTAAAGACCCTAATGCTCATTGAAAGTCAGCAAAACTTAGGAATCTAAGTCACTTCAGTACTTTTGAAAATTTCACCGCAGATCTGCAAAATAGGCTCCTTCCAGTTTCAGATTCAGTTCAGAATCCTATTGCATGGGCATGCTCAGATATGGGGAATTTAA
The DNA here is from genome assembly GCF_013100865.1 of Trachemys scripta elegans. Taxonomy (NCBI): domain Eukaryota; kingdom Metazoa; phylum Chordata; order Testudines; family Emydidae; genus Trachemys; species Trachemys scripta. The sequence goes on along the minus strand of NC_048306.1, from coordinate 64,338,864 downwards.
ATTGAAGTTCCCCTCGTGAAATTTGTGCATTAATGTTTGAATGACAGAGACAGTCATTTTTAAATGTTTTTTAGTGTATCTTTAGTGCACTCGTGACCAAGATGGAATCTGCTCTGCAGGCAGCTCTGGCCAAGAGAAGGCGCATACAGGAATGCAGCAGGGAAAGTCCCTTCCACCCCAGGGGCACCTGTGCCAACCCCCCTCCACCCCAGAGTGAATACACACACACACTGGAAAAGTACAATGAATATAGGAAAGGGAAATGTTAATTTACAGAGGGGTGAAAGGAGAAAAACAACAGGGGGAAAATACGGGGAGCAGTAAAACAGTGTTGCATTCAACTCAAGGCTCGACAGGCCTTGTGGTACCACAGTCTGAAAGGGAGTTCAGGAGTCCTGGGAAAAGTTCCAATCCAGTGGTGAGTTTTGGGTGCTCCTTTGGCACCAGTAAACTTCCCCCCAACAAATCCCTCCGGTGCCCTCTTTTGCCGCTCTCTGCAAAGTCACACAGAGCGACAACCTCCCCACTTAACCAGCTAACAGTCTCCCTCCTTATTCCCAATGCCAAGTTACAAGCCCCAGTACTCAGCCCCATGCAGCTCTGGGCAGCAATGATACTGGGTCTAGCTCCAGTCTGTCTTTCTCAGGCAATTGCTCCCTGGCACAGTGCTCCTCCTGGCTCCTGTCCTGGGGCCCCGATCAGCCACTCTGTCCCTCCTAGGCTTGAGGCAGGTTCTTGGCTGCTTCACTCTGTGAAGGCCTGCTTGCTTTGCTGCAGCTCTTCTGTCCAGAGCTCCAGACACACACGCGGTTGCTCTCTCCCCTCCCTCTCTCTGCTCCTCCTCCCACCAATAGCACTTCCTCCTTCTGAAACAATCAGCACTTCCCCCCCTTTGGAAAAATATTTAAAGGGGCCATGCTCTCTCTAAACCCCAAAGGAGTTGCATTAGTATTCTAGAAAACCACTTCACAGAAGATTACAGCCTACAAGAAACACAGTGCAGCCAAAATAAATAAAATAAAAGGAAATTTTGAATGTCGCTTTACCGTACATTAAAATAAATACAGCACCTGGCTAGCAATATGTATATTAAAAATGAAAGTGCCACGATTGCCTTAGGGTAACAAAAGTGAATTGGGTGCCTGTTACACATGTTAGTCTCTGATAGAATGAATGGCATGACTCTCATGTATTGAAATGTCAAGTATTCCAGAGAGCTGCACACTGAAGATGGCTGATGATGAAAATGCACCAGAGGTTATGGGACTCATTTTGTATGGTCATGTATTTATAAGAAGCATTTTAATTCTACTTCACACACCCATAATTAAGATTAAGATAAAAACATTAAATGCTACAAAATCATTCTAAATATTAGCATGTCATAAATTGGATGTCTTCTGGATAAAATACATGTTTACAGTTTATTTTCAGAAGATGAATAACAGGTTTTGAATTATCCATATTTTATAAAATATGAATCATCAGCTTTAAAATGAAAACCATTTTAATCTGGTTATTTCCACATGTATATCAAATCTGTTTTAAAATCAGAAATATTTGAAGGTATGTCTGCAAACTGAAGCTTTCAATAACTGTAGGCAGATGGCAGAATTCTGCTTGGTAAACTGTAATGGGGAATTGATTCTACTGCTTTCATTGAATTGAATATGGACATCCATTCATATTTCGTTCTAATCTCTCAAACTAAAATAGGATGAACATATTGTTCTCAGGTGCGCTCATAGCCACTGATTGATCATGCATGCAGGATCATTAATCACTATTATGTCTCATCTATAAAAGTACCTTCACTTCTGAGCAGCAACAGCAGTTATTCTGTCTGCTTCTCTCTTCTATAGGAAAATGAAGACCAAGTTGTGACGAAGAAAAAAATCATTTAAAATACTGTACTTTGCAATGCCTGATCTGATGATGCCTCTTAGGGTACATCCAGACTACGCACTGGATTGGCGGGTAGCGATCAATCTATCGGGGATTGATAGATCACGTCTCATCTAGACGCGATCTATCGATCCCCGAATGCACTCCCGTCAACTCCGGAACTCCACCAGGGCGAGCGGCGGTAGCGTAGTCCATGGGGGAGCTGCGGCCATCAATCCCGTGTCGTGAGGACAGGAGGTAAGTCGAAATAAGATACGTCTACTTCAGCTACGCTATTCCTGTAGCTGAAGTTGCGTATCTTACATTGACTGCCCCCGCCCCCAGTGTAGACCAGGCCTTGCATTCTTACCTTGAGACAGCAGCTGTCAGTGAAATGTCTACACTGTAAAGAAAAATCCATGGCACAGAGTCTCAGAGCCTGGGTCAGTTGACTTGGGCTCATGGGGCTGGGCTGTGGGGCTAAAAAATAGCACAGTAGACATTCTCACTTGGGCTGGAGCCCAGACTCTGATATCTGGTGATGAGGGAGGGTGTCAATAACCACTGCTTCCACAACTTGCTTTTGAGGTTTGACAGCTCCGTACCTATAGGTTCCAAAGGTCTGAGGATGATACCAAAGCACAAGTCTCTCTCCCTCCCAGCTTGCAGATATCAATTGGATGAGATTACAGATAGGAACTCCAGGATGTCACCCTGGCTGGTGAACCTGCTGGTGATGGGGAGTGTTTGGCCCTGGAAAAGTAATTTTGTTACATAGGCCTAAGGCTTCCATTGACCAAGGCTAAGTCCCTCAGACTATTTATTGCCAGTCTGATTTGTGGGTTTCTGAAAGATTTGAACAGAAAAATCATTAAAATTTTATTGCTGCAGTTTCTATGTCACTGGCACCAGATAATAAATTATTTAAAAAAACCTTAAGTTTGACTTTTTCTTCAATGACTAGAAAAATTAAAGTAGTCTCCAAGAAAAGATTTAAAATGTCAGCCATTTAAAAAATAGTCCTTTATCGCTAGCTATTGGAATGATATGATGATGATAAATCAGCCTCAAAATATTGAGTTGAATAACAAGGATTAATGGAACATTAATTGGGCTACTACTTCACTTTGTGTAATGCTGCTTATGACTCACTGTGTCAACAATGGAGGAAGTTCGCTTAACTTTTGCTTGAAAGTTGTGTAGCTGAATTTCAGATGCAAATGTCACTACAGATTCTTAAGTGGTATAAATCAATGCACTTCCATTGAAATTAGTGGAGCTAAGATAATTTGTATTAGCTGAGGATCTGGTCAGCTCTCTCCAGGCTCTAAAGAAAATATTCAAGGATATGTTAATTCTGGTATCTCTCGTGCCCCTCCTGGTTTTCAGTTGGTTTGGTTAATGTTCATAAAAGAAAATCTGATCTTCAGCATAAGCTGTAATAGCATTAAAAGGCCCTTTTTAGATCAAAATATATGCACTTCAAAAACAGGGACATTTTACCTAAACTTTATTTATTTAACTTATTTTTTTACTTCACAAACACCCTCTTTTTCTGCAACCACTTTGTGAGGTGTATTGTGGTTTCTCCTGTGTATAGTGTTTCTCCCTGTTTAGCTCTGTGTCCTTGATTAAGGTTAGCCACACGTTCATAAAACTCTCCAACCTGGAGATAGTTTGAGCAAGTCCCCTGTTCATCTTTCCCTCTTCATATCGGTTGAAATATTTTAGCTCTGCTTACGTTCACTTTTCTGCTGTTAACCTTCCCAGACCAGACACATTAGATCAGGGGTTGGCAACCTTTCAGAAGTGGTGTGCCAAGTCTTCATTTATTCACTCCGATTTAAGGTTTCGTGTGCCATTAATGCATTTTAATGTTTTTAGAAGGGCTCTTCCTATAAGTCTATAATATAATATATAACTAAACTATTGTTGTTGTATGTAAAGTAAATAAGGTTTTTAAAATGCTTAAGAAGTTTCATTTAAAATGCAGAGTGCCCCGGACTGGTGGCCAGGACCAGGGCAGTGTGAGTGCCACTGAAAATCAGCTCGCGTGCCGCCTTTGGCACATGTGCCATAGGTTGCCTACCCCTGCATTAGATACTGCAAAGTCAAATTTCAAATGTGAAAATTAAAAGTTTTGCAATATCCCATATATTCCAATTCCCACAATTCTTTGTTTGTGTTTCCCTAGTTCAGTGAGAGAATAAAAATTGGAACTTTTTAATGTTATAGTTGTTATAGTACAACAATGTTGTGAGCAGATAATGGCTTTGGTATATTTAATACTCCTTCATGACAGATCAGAAGGTGAGATTGTTTGCATTATGATGACGCAAACATAAAATTCAAGAAAAGGAATTTGTACAGTACTATTTTGCTTTCACATTTCAAGGGAAGAATACTTAAACTGATATCTTGGCTACTATATAAGGTAGTCTTTAGCAAGAAAAAATCTTACATTTAAGGCTCTTGGGTTTAAAGTGCCTAAATGGCTTGATGATGTGTAGTATATTAGTACCTTCCATGTGATGGATTGTGGGCAGAAACACCAAAGGAAGCTGAACTAAGAGTTATATTCAGTCTTCACATATTAGCAGTAATATAGAACATGTTTTTTATTTGTGGAAAAAGTCAGTTGAGCTTTATACTAGTGTTAAACTTAATTTCAGATAGAGTTTAGAGAGAACCCCTTTTTGTTCATTATAAAACCATGTAGTAGACACAGGAATTCTCATCTGATAATTGATATTTAGAAGATACTGCTTTTTTTTATTTCTACAATGTAACCCTCCTTCCACCCAGCCTCTCCCTCCCATTCTTTCACTCCAAAATATATTTTGGATTACTGTTTATGTATTCCACTCTACTGACATTGTTACATACAAACTTTTTTGTGGGAATTATTATTTTCAGCCTTGTTTAATCTAGCGGCTAGAATGCCGATCAAATTAACTGGCCAGGTATTCCTAAAATATTCAACAGGGAAAAAAATGCTTGGCACCTTTTAAACTATAAAGGCTTGTGTTGGGATGTGACCAAACTAAACAAAATGTACCTTGATTTTATTATTCTTATGCCTCCGTCTTCAGAAAAAATAAATTCCTTTATTATTTTTAATTGATCAAAGGATGCCTGTGGGACTGCACTATTCCGTGATCTAAACTTATTTCTGGAATGGAACAAAAACAAAAATCTTGAAATTTCACTCAAAACAAAATTCTGGGGGGAAAATTGTCAATTGAAACATTTTGTTATGATAAAATCAAAATGTTTCATTCAGAATTGAACTTTTTTTTTACATTATACTATACCATAACATTTTTGAAGCAATCATTTGAAAATGAAAAGTCAGAACGTTCCAGTCCGAAAGTGTTGAAACATTTTGACATTATTGAAAGGCATTCTCTTTTTTCTAAATGTAATTTCATCAAAATTGATGCATGTATGCAAAACGTTTTGCTTTTGATGAGTTGGCATTTGTGATTGGAAAAACACTTCCTTGAAAAATCCTCGAATAGCTCTCATCCTGATCCCACCTCTGCTGCTCCCTTTACAGCTGCAGCCTGCAGTTTGTAATGGCTGTCTGTGTTGTTAGCCAAATGGGCTCGTTTCCCCCTGGAGCTGCCCAATTACCCCAAGGAGGCACGGGAGTCTAGAAGACGGCTTCAAGTTCTTTATTGATCAGTCAGCTGAGCGGGTGTCCCCCTCGACTCATGCCAGAGGGAGGAGCACACCTTACAAGCGTAGAGCAAGCCTTTTTATACCCAGTAACAAATGACTTAACGTGCATACATTCTGCTGACCTATGGAATTTTTAAATTCCCTTTTAGGGGTATATAGAATACATCTGTTGGGGCCGTAAATAGGATACATTTGTTGAGCCTCTTTGATTGATTGTCTTGCTATATGTTCATATATGGGAAAGGGAGTTTATGGCCATGGGGAACAGCTGAAATAATAGGCGAGTATTTGGCCTTTGTTCTAACAGTGTACCACTACTTACTGGAAGTAGGTTGCTCTATAAAATGTAGCTCTGAAAGACAGGCTGCTTCTCTTTTCCATGTGAGCTGTCTGAGCCAAATGCTACTTCAGTAGCAACAAAAATGCTTCTTCAAAGAGCAGGTTAAGAGGTGACTTGATCACTGTCTAGGAGGTTTACCTATACAAAAAGAGACCTACTGATACTAGAGGGCTGTTCAAGTTAGCAGACAAAGGCCCAAAAGATCCAGTGATTGGATGGTGACATTAGAAACTGAAGATAAGGCTCAAGTTTTTATCTGTGAGGGTAATTTCCCATTGGGGCAGCTTACCAAAATGATGTAGTATTTCAGTATCACTCGGGTTCTTTAATTCAGGGAAGGCTGCCTTTCTAAAAGGTATATGCTCTAGTTTAACGACAATTTATCGTGCTAGATGCAGGGGTTGCTAAGTGAAATTCCTCTATAGCCTTTGTTATGCAGGAGGTAAGACTTAGCTGATTGTAAAGTCCCTATCTGGCCTTAAAATATGTGAATCAGAAAGTCTATAATAGTTTGTCTATGGGAGTTGTAATGCTGATTTCAACAGGAGCAGTGTTGGGGCAGTGCTGAGTGCTTTTGAAAACCCCATTCATAATTGCTAATGCAGTTTTGTAGCCATAAGGGCAGGTTACTTGCTGCTTATTGTGTGAAACAAGTTTGTAAGTTTGACAAGTGACACCAACGGGCACAACATTCTGCCCTTAAGAAACAGGAAATCAGAGCAGGCTGATTGTACTTGAACTCCTGACAGAGCCAAGCATCTGCTAGTTTTTCCCTCGCAATGAGGTATGGAAGTAAAGGGTTTTCAGTAACATATGTAGCACAGTAACTTGAATGCTGAATGATTTTGCATGGTTGACTAGATAATGCACAAAAGAGACAGGGTTTGTGCTCCCAAATCCTCCCCTATCAATTCTCTGAATAATTCATGAATGGCTGACTGACAGCTGTTTTAATAAGTTGTTTGTCAAGAATATGACTTCAGCTGTCTGACCAGGCAATGACTGGAGGAAGGGCATTGTAGGATTTTTTATTTGTCATTAAATATCATACACTTGCAAACATTTCTTTTAGAGGTCAGCTAATGGGATTATGGATAGTGTATGCCATGTCCGCATCAATAATGCAATGTGAGCCACTTGAAAAATTGATTATTTTTTTTTCTGTTTGGGGAGAGAAGCAAAAAACAGAACGTAAGCCTTTGGCCACAAGAGATTTGTGTTGATAATTCAAGTTTATCTGTGGATTCTAATTGTGACCTTGTAACAGAAGCAAGCAGGCTAATTAGACAGTTAGGTTTATAAGCACTTGGGGTTATTCCCCAAGATATGGCTATGCAATACTAAAAATATCCCCTGGAACAAAGTAACCTGTACTACAAAGACAAGAGTGTAGCTAGAAGTACGTCAAATTGTGAATGTTTAACACTTAATCTTTCTGATGGGTGGACTCCCAATACTAGCCCTGCAAGAGCTGAATTAGGCCACATGAGCCCAATCAGTTAATTAGGCTGCATGAAGGGGAGATTTATGCCGGAGACAGGCTCACCTGTGCAGGAACAGGCATGGCCTCTACAAAGTCAGGTAGCTGGCTGCAGTGAAGGGGACTACTACTGCTGCAGGGAAGTAGTCTGCAGTCACTCCCTGAGTGGAGGGAGTTGGAGGCTTGCAAATGCAAAGAGAGGGGAAGCCTGATATGAAGGAAGAAGCCCAGGGAAACACAGCAAGAAGTAGGACTGTACGGTGACTGGCTGCTTGTTATAGGGTTCCTGGGCTGGAACCCAGTGCAGTGTGGGCCTGAGTTCCCCTACCAGCCACTGGGGAGTGGCAAGGGCATTAGAGGCACCAGGGAGACAGCAGATCTGGAAAGACAGTGAATTCCCCAGAAGGGGAGGACTTTAGTAACCTGGCCCGAGGGTCAAGCCACAGAGCAGAAGCTGCAGATCTGGGAGTGAACGGGGCAGCAGAGTGAGACAAGATGGGAGAAGACAACACCAGAGGGAGAGCACAAGCTGGCAGAGCTAATCCCCAGGATGGCCAGAAGGAGGCACCACTTGTCGTGAGTAGACCTCATGACAGACTTTTAAAACATTTGGAAAATTGCTACTTTTCAGGGGGTATTTATTAGTTAATTTACTAATTCTTGAGTGTGTCATCCCATGTCAAATCAACCAACACTTTTCAATGTTCTTGTGCATGGTCACAAAAATCTGGGCACACTTTTATAGTAGGGCCTCTAATCTGATTGGTTGCCAAACTTGGTAACTTGGTCTGCTCTAATAGGAAATTTAATGAATTCTACTGAACTGCCTTCTCAAAGAAGTGATACAAATTTAGCCGGATTTTCCCCCTTCAGATTCCAAGGAACTAGCAGGATTTAGTAGAAATACTTCAAGGCATTGTATAAAAAGGAACCTAGGATTGCTATAGCCAGTAGAAAGCAATATGTACATTTGCCTTTTATAGATAAGCAAATAGTGGACTACAAACTAAAATTTTGGTTGGCAAAGCATTCCCTGAAGGCAATGTTTAGATACTTAACTCTGCAAGGAAATATTTCAGAAACTTGAATTTTTTATGCATGAGATAATGGCACATGTGCACCTGTTTATCTTAGGTGTGAAGCAGCATTGGGCTGTTTCTAGAACTTGAGGTAATATTTGTTATGTCACCCAGAATTTATGTTCAAGCACTTAAACAAACGTACTTGCAGAGGCATATAACAGGCTGTAGTTTTTAATCTACAATAGCATTTGAAATTGGACTAGTAGGGTATCTTTTATCACCAGGATGTTGGAAGCTTAATAAAAATAGATACAACTCTGTACTACATGCTATGTAAATATTGTACACTTTCCTCCAAAAGATATTTCAAGATTTGTTGTCAGTTATGGTTTCAATGCAGATTGGCCTGAGTGTGAATATTCTTAACATAGAGGGGTAATGTAGGGTTACCATATTTCTACAAGCAAAAAAGAGGACGGGGGGGGGGAAGGAGCCCCTCTCTAGCCCCACCCCTGCCCCACCCCATCCACTCCCTCCCACTTCCCACCCCCTGATTGCCCCCCTCAGAACCCCCAACCCCCCCCCCGCTCCTTGTCCCCTGACTGCCCCCTCCTGGGACCCCTGCCACTAACTGTCCCCTAGGACCCCACCGCTTATCTAAGCCCCCCTGCTTCTTGTCCCCTGACTGCCCCCTCCTGAGAATGCCCTATGACCCTACCTGTCCCCTGACTGCCCCGACCCTTATCCACACTCCCACCCCATATTCACACCGCTGCCCCCAGACAGACCCCCGGGGACTCCCATGCCCTATCCAACTGCTCCCTGCCCCCGACAGGACCCCCAGAACTCCTGACCCATCCAACCCCCTCTGCTATCTGCCTGTCTCGACCTCTCTCCACACCCCTGCCCCCTGACAGCCCCCCCCAGAACCCCAGACCCATCTAACCCCCCTGCTCCCTGTCCCTGACTGTCCCAACCCCTCTCCACACCCTTGCCCCCCTGACAGCCCCCCCCAAACTCCCGACCCATCCAACCCCCCCCTCCCTGTCCCCTGACCAGGGCCAGCTTTAAAGAGCCCAGGAATCGGGCTGTGCTCCGGCCGGGGTTGCGGGACTTGGGACCGGGCCGGAGGTGCTGGGGCCCGGGGTGCTGGGGTTGCTGGGCCCCGAGCTGAGCCGGGTCTGGGCCGGGGGTGCTGGGGTCCGAGCCGGGCCGGCGCTGCTGGGGCAGCCGGGTGCCACTCGGCCAGGGCCGCGCCACCCCGGAGCTCTCCTCGCGCCCCCCCAGCTTACCTGCTGCTGCCTCCCACCAGCCCCTGCTTCTTTTCACACTTCCCGCGAAGATCTGATTCGCGGGAAGCAGGGGAGGGGGAGGAGCAGGGGGCGGAGCGTTCAGGGGAGGAGAGGAGGGGGAAGACAGCTGCGGGGCCGGACGGCGTGGTAAGGCTGCAGGGGATGGGGGGAGCCGGGAAGGGGCTTTGGCTGCCCAGCGGCGCTTGGCCGCCACTTTTCTATCTATAAATAGCCGACCGGGGGGATATCCCGGACATTTTTAGATTTTTAAAATTCCCCCCCCCCCCCCCGGACGGCTATTTATAGACCGAAAAGCCGGACATATGGTAGCCCTAGGTAATGATTTTATTGAGCATTAGCATCACCCAAAGCTTCTGAAAGGAAGCCTGGTTTTTTGACCTAAGTTTTCCCTCCAGATGTTAATATATCTAAAAAGGTTCCTCCCCCCTCCCCCATCTTACTTTAAAACTAAGACTCTCCAATCTCCACAAAGGAAAACTGTGTTCTTTATATTAAGCCAAGGGTGAGGATGAGATACACTAGCTACATATACACGTAGTAAATATTGAGTCTTTTGATCTCCCCAATTTTGTGCTGATGCAACTCTTAATGGACTTAGTGCTATTGATGTGAGATCAGATCTAGTACTTTGGTCATTTTTATTTTCCTATTTATCACTGAAAATGTCAGTGAATCTGCCATTTCAATACACTTTTGCCTCTAAAGAGGGAAGAATAGGATTTGTTTGAGGATTTGGTCTGGTTTTGAAGGGTTGAAAGCCCTCTTTTCTTGTTCACAAAAAATTGCAATTATGGTGAAATGGGTAAATAGATTAATCTCTTGCATATTATATTCTGAAGTTTGCTCAGCAATAACTTGGACTAGTGGATGAGAAAAGTAATTGTGGGGCTCAAATATATTTTCATTTTGAGCAAAGTTTGTTGTAGCCTGAGGGGGTGGGTGGGAGGGGAGGGTGTTCGTAAGGTTGCTCAGTTGGTTTTACTCAGACTTCAGGTGAATGCTTTACCTACAAGAAAGCAGGCTTCATAGTTTGTTAGGAAGTATGTGATCAACACTAGTCTTTGTTGGATCTCTGTTAGGTCATGTATAAACAATACTGTATTCCCCTTTATTCAACTGGTTACATTATAGACAATATTGTGCTACAGTACACTACAGTTCAGCCTCTTAAAGCAGAAGATGAAAAAAGTATAAATTACTTTCACATTTTACTCCTACATTATTCGTGCCAATTATTATGAGTTATAATACTAAGTGAAAGGCAAATTTCAGCAACACTGTCTAGTTCAATCAAGCACATTCTACAAGAAACAAATAATGCCATAATTTCAAATGTGTACAAAGCTAGGTGTTGAAAATGGACCATATCCATTGAATGCTAAGTCCAGAGACCCCGATTCAGGAAAGCAACCCTGTTAGGAAAGTAATTCAGCATGTGCTTATGTCCCATTGAACTCAATGAAACTTAAGCATACCCTTAAAGTTAAACACATGCTTAAGACCTTGTCTACATGTGCAACAGCATGTAGGATACATGCAGCTACACACCGCTGTGAAAGGCAGGTTGCATCCACATGGCAGTATGAAGCTACATGTGACAGTGAAAGGCTCCGGCAGTGGGGAAATGCTCTGACAGCAAGGGGCCTCCCTACTGCCAGAGCTTTTCCATGTAGCTGGAGTCTTTCACTATGTCAGGGAAAGGCTCTGTCTGGGAGGAGGCTGCAGGACACTACACTGCTAAAAATCACACTGTAGATGTGGGTGGCCTGGCTTGGACTTGTAAAGAGCTATTTTGGGTACATGCCCTAGGGTTCAGGCATTTAGGGCACTTTACTTCCCTAAACCATCCCTCACTGTTTGCTCTACTGTTTAGACCTGTGCTAACTGAGTTTTTTGAGGGGTCAGATGACTTTTTTTTTTTTATAAGCGTTTCCATTAAACTTCAGTTTTAAAATTGTGAAATTCTCTGGCATTTATTGTTGACCTTTCACTATTATTTACAACAATTAAATTCTGATGCTACTTTAAAAGATGGTGCAGTGAAATCGTGTTAAAAGTTGGACCCAAATAGTTTTAACATTGCACTGGAATAAAGACTGAACTCTTTTCCTCAGTAGTGTGTTATAGTATACATGAAAAATTGTGAAGGATTATATCTAGTATGTCAGACTCACTGTGGCTCCACATTACTCCATGACTTGAGGGAAAGAGCATGAATCATCCGTCAGCTTATTGTAAAACAGTGTAGACAGTTGTAAATATATCCTGTCTGGAGATTTGATTCCAGTAATCAGCATACAATAACCGCTAGATTACACAGAACACTTTAAATAAAATAAAAACAAACAGAAAAAGGCTAACTGCTGAAAAATCGACAACAAATATTATGTGTTTTGTAGAAAATGAATGCACATTTCCTTACATTTGCTTATGGGGGTCACAATCTAAATAGAATACATGTGTAAGAATAACTTGTAGTCTGTCGTTCCAGGATAGCATCATCTTGCCTCATTAAATATTTTTATTTTTAATAAAAGAAACTAAATACAGGTCAGAAACTTCTCTGGACTCATTGGAGTTCTGCAGAAAATGACCTAGGGGTTACAGTGGATAAGAAACTGGATATTAGTCAACAGTTTGCCCTTGTTGCCAAGAATTCTAATGGCAATTTGGGCTGTATAAGTAGGAGCATTGCCAGCAGATTGAGGGACATGATCATTCCCCTCTATTTGGCATTGGTGAGGCCTCATCTGGAGTACTGTGTCCAGTTTTGGCAACAAAAATGATTAGGGGGCTGGAGCACATGACTTATGAGGAGAGGCTGAGGAGAACTAGGATTATTTAGTCTGGCAGAAGAGAAGAATGAGGAGGGATTTGATAGTTAAAAGCAGCTACCTGGGGGAGTGGGGGGTTCTGAAGAGGATGGATCTAGACTGTTCTGAGTGGTAGAAGATGACAGAACAAGGAGTAATGGTCTCAAGTTGCAGTGGGGGAGGTTTAGGTTGGCTATTAGGAAAACCTTTTTCACTAGGAGGGTGGTGAAGCACTGGAATGGGTTACCTAGGGAGGTGGTGGAATCTCCTTCCTTAAAGCTTTTTAAGGTCAGCTTCACAAAGCCCTGGCTGGGATGAGTTAGTTGGGGATTGGTCCTGCTTTGAGGGTTACAGGGGGGTTGGACTAGATAACCTCCTGAGGTCCCTTCCAACACTTAGATTCTATGATTCTGTGATAAGATGAGACCTCTAGTTCTGCCCTTTAAAGTTCAGTTATGTGGCTAACATAGAATACATGTTCTGCTTTAGTTTGTGTGGTTTTAATATTTCTAAGGTTGAAGGCATATGAACTAAACTTTCATTGTCTTAATGATGAGCTCTGTAAGACTGGACACAATGGGGTGTTTGGACAGAATTTCTTTAAGTGAGGGAGAGGAGAATATCTACTGTGTTTTACTGATAGGGAGCTTGATATTTATTTGTCTAAAAGGATCTAACAAATTATGTGGGCTTGGAAAGGAGTTTTTCCCGAAGTTAGGTTGACTGATCTTTGAGGGTTTTACCTTTCTCTGTAGCGTTGAATGTGGATTGCTTTGTGGGATCTTCTGGGTATATCTCACTTAATTCCCTGACATCAGTTCACCTCAGTCCCTCTTATTCTCTGACTGTGGTGTCTACTTTCAGTTGTTGGGTTACTGTGTGGGTGGTGTTGATGGACTGCGATTATACATGAAGTTGGACTAGATAATCTGGTGGTCCCTTCTGGCCTTACACTCTGACTCTAAAAGAGTACAGAAAAAAAAGTTACATTTTTACCGAAGTTTGGCAACAGTCAGATAGCTAATTACTGTTTGCTTATAATGACCACGCAAAATTGTTGATATGGCCAGAACTTTCATGACCTTTCTCACTTCTGTTCTTTGAGGAATCCAAAATTTATTGCTGTCATTCTTTTGGAGTTGTAATTTGTAGCTTTACAGGTGTAGGGATGTGGATGGGCCTCAGCAGTACATCTAACCAATAACTATTGGGCACCTAATAGCTTTTAAAATAAGAACTGCAACGTTGATCTTCGGTGAATCCGTATTTCCTACAAATTTTTAATGAGTTACTTTGAATATTTAGACCTGGTAGAGCTATTGAGGGAAAATATCTGGTTTCCAAAGGCAGATTAGAAGCGGCAGCAGTACAGTTCACGCAATCATTTACATCAGTACAGTCGTACAGTATTAAAAAGCAAAAGGTAGACAGGCTCTTCCTTATATTTTCTCAGACTTTAGAATATGTTCTGTGATGACCAGCATAGGGTGGAAAGAGGGAAAGATTTCACTCTGAAGTAACCCTATAGCTTCAACAACAACTGTAGCTCAGTGTGGAAGTTCTCCTCAGAACAACGGTTCAGCAGATGGTTATGGTTGTTGTAAACCCTTTTCTTTCTAAAACTGTTAGTGTGGGGAGGATCGCTGCAAAACAATCTTGTCTGAAACAGCAGTTCTAGTAAGTTACATTTATGTACTGTTTTCCACTATTACAACTTATGTGTTTTGTTAAATCTTTCTACTGGGTAAACTAACATTTTGGGGTTTATTTTGAAAAGGCCAATTTGTACTAGCTCATACAAGTCAAGTTCTCGGCATACAGCCTTGGGAAGCACTGTATATTTTGTTTTCATATCTTTATCAAATAAATCTGTAGCTTGAAGGTTTTCAAAGTACAGAATGCACGAGACAGACTTTCTGTTCTGCTTGGGATATGGAAATGAGACTTAAGAAATAATTCAAACAGTAATGTTTAGTTCTGCTGCTTTGAAATAGAAATTGGTTGAACAACAAAGATGTTTTCATGTGGGCTTGTAATAGGCCTGTTAGTGCTGCCTGGGGGGGGGGGGAGGGGATGAAATACAAGACATTAAAAAAAAATGTACTTGATGCTGTTCACTTTCACAATGGTCCATCCAGTATTAGCCAAGTATATACATTTAGCAAGGATTAATATAATTTCTCTTAAGAAATATATCTCCCAAATTACACAGAGTGAGTCCTTTAATTCTAATAAACCATATAGTTAAGTACTATAGGCAAAATGTGTAATCCATGAAATCTGTGAGTTAATTAGAAATATCTGTAGGGTAGTTTAAAAAAATGGGGAGAGAATCTTTCACTATTACAGGGGGCCCTCAGTAACCTTTGTATTAGCTATTAAAGGCCTGATCCAAAGCCCACTAAAGGTCCTGGAAAGACTCTTATTGACTTCAGTAGCTTTGGATCAGGCCCCAAGGGATGTTTTTAATTTAAAAGAAAGCAAGTAGTCATGGACGCTAGAAGGGTTTTTTAAAATGCTCAGTGCTCTAGAATAGTGGTTCTTAACCAGGGGTACAGGTACCCGTGGGGGTACACAGAGGTCTTCTAGATATTTGCCTAGTTTTGCAACAGGCTACATAAAAAGCACCAGCGAAGTCAGTACAAACTAAAATTCCATACAGATGACGACTTGTTTATACCACACTATATCCTATACGCTGAAATGTAAGTACAATATTTATACTGCAGTTGATTTATTTTATAATTACATGGTAAAATGAGAAAGTCAGCAATTTTTCAGTAATAGCGTGCTGTGACACTTTTGTATTTTTATGTATGATTTTGTAAGCAAGTAGTTTTTAAGTGAGGTGAAACAGGGGTACACAAGATTAATCAGACTCCTAAAGGGGTACAGTAGTCAGGAGAGGGTGAGAGCCACTGCTCTAGAAATAATCAGTGGATGGATGGGAGATTGTTATTCCACTTGCCATGTTTTTCACATTCTTTACTTATTTTGAAAAAGATCATTGGTGTAAAATAACTGCACCACTGAAGTTGAATACTAGTCCACAAAGATTCCTGAAGCTTTCAGGGCATTTGGTAATCTGCGCTATCCCAGATACTTTGGTATTGTGTGTTACCCCAGAACTGCTCCCATTTTTAGTACCAAGGGAGTAGCTGCCTAATGTTTGTAACAATGAACATGCTCTCACGTTAGCAACATGTGATAAGTGCCTAGATCTGACGTATTGAGCTATAAAAATGGTAGTTTGATTATCTTTAATCATCTCTAAGAACACTGCCTACCACAGCACCAGCCCTGTGCAATGTGTATAAGGCCTTGGCTACACTTACCAGCTAGTTCGACGGCTGGAAATCGAAGTTCTGGGTTCGACTTATCGCGTCTAGTCTGGACGCGATAAGTCGAACCCGGAAGTGCTTGCCGTCGACTGCGGTACTCCAGCTCGGCGAGAGGAGTACCGCGGAGTCGACGGGGGAGCCTGCCTGCCGCGTGTGGACCAAGGTAAGTTCGAACTAAGGTACTTCGACTTCAGCTACGTTATTCACGTAGCTGAAGTTGCGTACCTTAGTTCGAATTGGGGGGGGTAGTGTAGACCAAGCCTAGGACACATAGGATGAAGAGTTCCCTTTTCTGACTGATACAGTGCATCATTGGATGCTTCAAATACTAAAAAATTAAAAATAAGGGCAATAGGGTGTGATCTGAGGTGAGAGATATATCAGTTTAATGATGTGTATGGGAAGAGGTACTTATTTGCTGAATTACCCTATCAAGATATTCTGAGCCCTTGAAATTTGTTGACCATATCTGAAGAGAAGTGAATTATACTGGTTTTCTGTATGAAATGAAAATATGATGATCTCTCTTGGGGCTTAATGTTTAGTATTAATTACTTTGGTTGGTTACATTTGAGTAATTTGAGTTTTTTTATAAACAAGTGATAGTTGTCAGTTTACATTTTTTGGAATTAGAAGCTGAGAAATGCATCTTATTTTTCCACAGGAGTTCTGTATTGCAAAGCTGTATGACGTTTACCCTCTCTGCAGCCACCTACATTTTTTCTAAGGACTTGAAAGCCTGCCAAATTCGCTGCTTATTCAAAACAAATTCTTAATAGCTGGTGCAGAGATGTCTGCAGCTTCAGTAACCTCCATACAAGAGTTCCAAAACTCTCCTGGATGAATAAGACAGTGCTCCTGGGTTACTCTATGAAACCAAATGCAGGAAGAAGAATTTTTAGAAAATAGCTTGTATTTGTTGCCCATTTTTTATTACCCCCCCCCAAAATAGTAGTAGTAGTAAAGATACTAATGAACCATTGTTAGTGGGGGGGGGGAGTGCGGGAGTGTTTCATGCACTTTCATACCAAGAAAACTTCAGTGGGGCGTGCATATATAATATATGAAAACATTTTAGTATAATGTTAAAATGTGAGTCTTAATTAGACAAGTCATGAAACTCAGATACTGTACAATTCAACCAGCAATCTTAATCCTACCCCCGATGTGTGCCATATTCTAATAATTTATTATGTCACTAGCATAAAAGTTTTGTTGCCCTTAACTATTGATTTCCTTGCATTTAAGTGTCCTATGTTTTGTAATTTATGCAATTTTGTTATTGCCACTTGAAATTTTCATTTTTTTTAAACAAAATTTGTTTTTTTAAAATTTCCACCAACCCCAATAATGCATACACTGTATATAGCGTTTTGTATCCTAGGCTCTTATCCTGCAAACTACTCACTGCAGAGCCCTGCTGAAGCAAACGGGGCTCTGCATAGGTGCAGGACCCACCTGCATAGAGTAGCTCGCAAGAGTTGTGCCTAAGGGTGTAGCAAAATGTGTCACTGTCTTTGGGTACATTTTTATTTTGTGAATATTACGTCATGATGCTCAATGGTATATGGTCATGTAAAGAGAGTCCTTGATGTGTTGCAAAGCAAATGTACAAGAGAGCAGAATTGTCACAACAGGTTTAATTCTGAATGTCCTAAAGTTTTCAATTAAAATCCCAGCTGTAGTATTGCATTAATATAATTTGATGATAATGAAGTATATTTTCACAGATATTTGAAGAATAAATTTAATTTTTAAAAGGCCAACTGTAGCAGATGAAATAGCAGGTACAGTCTAGTGCACAAAACATATGCATGTTTCCACAGAGGTCTTTGTTCCTTGGTGGGCTCTGATCCAAATACTGACTAGGCCCATCCTTGTTTAAATTGAGATCTAAGATGATAAAAGCCCATTGGCATAGGGTTACAGGCTAGTGGGCTTTTTGCTGAATCCCCAGGAGTGAGAGAATGGGAAGGAATCAAATCTAAGGCTTCTACACAACTCTGAACAGCACCCTTCCCCCCCCCCCCGAAATACTTAAAATATTGTACAATAAATCATGTTTATAAAATAGCACCTGTTGCTTTTAGTGACATCACAGACAAGCTACAATCTTAGAACAGCTGTTTATTAGGCCTAGTAAGATCATCTGCATTCAGTTATACAGTTACTGCTTTATCACTTATTATATGATGTGAAACTCATATTGTATTAATTCTGGGATGCACTCATGTATTTGCATTACTGTAAACAGGAAAAGCTTCAATAGGATGTAAAGACTGCAAAGTGAAAAGTTAAAAGGGTGTAACAAAAAGGTGACTTGAGAAGCACTTGCACTCTGTAAAAGATGAATACCTACAGTATTTTTAAGGTATATTAATTTGTGTATTTGTCATACTGTAAGTGATGCTTACTTCAACACCTTAATACACCTCTATCTAGATATAATGCTGTCCTCGAGAGCCAAAAAATCTTACCGCGTTATGGGTGAAAGCACGTTATATCAAACTTACTTTGATCCGCTGGAGTGCGCAGCCCCGTCCCCCCGGAGCACTGCTTTACCGCGTTATATCCGAATTCGTATTATATCGGGTCGCATTATATCAAGGTAGAGGTGTATATAAAACCCCAATTAGTAAAACAAAACACTATAACCTAGTTTCTTAGGGCTGGTCCACACTTAGTCCGGACTTCGGACTAAGGTACGCAAATTCAGCTACGTTAATAACGTAGCTGAATTCGAAGTACCTTACTCCGGACTTACCGCGGTCCAGACGCGGCCGGAAGTCTCCCCCCGTCGACGCCGCATACTCCTCTCGGCGAGCTGGAGTACCGGCGTCGATTGTGAGCACTTCTGGGATCGATCCGGGATCGATTTATCGCGTCTTAACCAGACGCGATAAATCGATCCCAGAACATCGATGGCGTGCCTCCGGACCAGCCGGTAAGTGAAGACTAGGCCTTAGCTGTGCCAGAACTCCACTTGGTATGGCAAGATAGGTTGTGGGGGAACAGTAACTGGCCTATTCATTTTAGGATAACCCAAGCATCAGCTCTAGCACAGGTTAGAGCAGCCCTTAGGGTTGCCATCTGGCAATGTTCCCTAATCTGTCAGGTGGAGTACAGCATGCTATAACATACTTTGACATGCCCCCTCCACTGCGTGCTGCAAAGAATGATGGTCTCCCTCTGAGGAATCCTCAGCAAGGGCCAGTTCCATCCCTTTTCTGCCAGCAGAATATGATTTATAGTGTGGTAAATGTTCACAATGTCTAAATTACACTGAATTATATTTGATAATGAATGCTAGTCTTCAATTTGGCTTGGAAGTGCATGTGCTATTCCTTTTAAATTAATTATCTGAAAGAATGTTTGTGGTAGTTTAAGAACTTTCAAACCACCTAAGTTACTTTTGGATTTTTAAATGTTTACCGTCTAAAATGTACCTTTAGGTTATTCCTTAACATAGAGGTGGTGGTCCCTGTTTCCCCTGTAAAACTGCTATTTATCATTGCTTACCCTAGCATGTAAGTTTTAGGAAGGCCCTGATGAGAAGTGTTATGCTGGCCAGTACTTTTAACCTCAGGTACTAGAGAGCTTTGCTTGAGTCTGATCATTGGAACCCCAGAGCACTGGATAATTGCAAAAATTTAAAAGGCATCCTACTGTTGCCATTCATGCAGCTGTCTGTAATAGGCTGAACTGGCACTGGCCAAAAGGTAATACTTCAGGAGGTCCTGATTTAGCACAGTGGGCTGGAAGCAGTGATAAGACTTTTATTTTTTTTAAACTATTTTTAGAATAAACCCCAGGAAAGACTGCCACCTTGTTCTTCGAAGGTCACACCTTTTCCCTTCCCTTTTCTCAAATGCAAATCTGGTTATCACTTTTTATATGCAAAATGGTAATAGAAAATAGAAAAAACATTTTAAAGATATTAAATTTCCATTAAGAGATCCAGTTAAGCAACCATGACTGTCATGTGTACAATCATGGGGAACACATTTATGAAATAAAGTGCCTTTTCATGTTTCTTTGATATCCATTTGTCAACCATTTCCTATACTACATGAAGATAATGTCCTCTGGATGTAACTTTTTTTATAGCAGGTTTGTGTCCCTTATCGCTAATGCCATGCATATGAACTTTTATAGCAGCAATCTCTCATCATTAGCAATTTTCCTAAAGAATCAGCAGAATTGCTTGTCTCTGGCTGTCTAGTCTTTAGCTACCTTATCGCATTAAATATCCATAGATTGTTCCGCCGCCCCCTCCCCTCCTCTCTCTCACACACACACACACACACACACACACACACACACACACACACACACACACACACACAACATTTGAAGGTGATTTCAAGTGGGAATCATAAAACTGTAGCCAAACTTTAACTGGATGCGGCCCTTGTATTTCTAAACCAAGGTAGGCAAACTTTCTGGCCTGAGGGCCACATCTGGGTATGGAAATAGTATGGCAGGCCATGAATGCTCAAGAAATTGGGGGGGTGATGGTTCCGGCTGTGGGTGCGGGCTCTTGGGTGGGGCCAGGGATAAAGGGTTTGAGGTGCAGGAGGGGGCTGCGGCCTGGGGGGTGGAGTAGAGAGGTTCAGAGTATGGGAGGGGGCTCTGGCTAATACACATATAGAAGCATAGTGCATTCAGGCTTTAAATCAGGTTTCAGAGTGGTAGTCGTGTTAGTCTGTATCAGCAAAAAGAATGAGGAGAAGTCTTTAAGGTGCCACAAGTACTCCTTGTTCTTTAAGCTTTAAATCAGAATTTCTGGAGTCTGGCAATGGAACTCTGAATGAAATAGAGCAGGGGTGGCCGACCTGTGCCTGAGAACAGCCAGAATTTGCCAATGTACATTGCCAAGGAGCCACAGTATTATGTCAGCAACCCCCATCCGCTCCCCAGCCCTGCCCCACCTGCCAGCCACCCCACTCATCAGCGCCTCCCCTCCCTCCCTCCCTGTGCCTCATGCAGCATGCAGGAAGCTCTGGGGCGAGGAGAAGAGCAAGGGCGCGGCAGGCTTGGGAAAGTGGGCGGGAAGGGACAAGATCTTGGGGGAAGTGGGGGCAAGGCCTGTGGCAGAGGCAGGGGTTGAACAGTGAGCACTGGAAAGTTGTCACCTGTAGCTCCAGCCCCGGAGTCAGTGTCTATGTAAGGAGCTGCATATTAACCTCTGAAGAGCTGCACGCAGCTCCGGAGCCACAGGTTGGCCATCCCTGAAAAAGACTGTCAATAAAGCTGTGATCATGAGCCCTACTGTGTCTCATCCCTATTGTCATGGGGCACTGCCCTCCAGCACACACGCACTCCTCGTGGCCCTGTAGGTGCATAATTGGGGTTGCAACCCTCCAGGATTCTCCTGGTGTCTCCAGGAATTAAAAACTAATCTTTCATTAAAGATTGTCATGTGATGAAACCTTCAGGAATACGGCCAACCAAAATTGGCAACCCTGCATTGCATTGAGAGCCCCTCATGTTCTTTCATCCAATTATCCAGACTAGTTTGATTCAAAACATGTATCCCCTTTGTGGGATCTGCTTATCAAGTCTTTCTACAAAGTGTAACACACTTTGTTAGTGGCTCCAGTTCATCCCACTCTGGGTCCATATGAGAGTCCTGGTCAGCTCTATCAACCCTGTTCAAGAGATTCCCCCAGCCCCCATCCTGGGTGGGGTGTGACCTTTCAAAATCTTAGAGGGACATGCCACATGATGCGGTGAGCTGACCACTAGGCACCACTACCCTTAACAGGCAGTCTACTCTTATCACACCTATATATTCTAAAATTTGATAGTGTAAGACAGCACTGCTGAATATTTCCCTCCTATGTCTATGTGCAGCAATTCCCTGTCTACACACACCTTATTAGAAAGTATAGAGATACATTAAGAAAATTATAAAAATAAATATGACAATTCTCCAAAATCCTGATAACTGTATGTGTGGAGCCTCAGCAAGAAGACATTTGTGTTTGCAGTCAGTGAGATTTGAGAATATTAGGTCTTCTGCTGTCTCCTGATAGGAGTTGGGTTCAGGAGACTTGAAAGTTTGACTCAGGTCTGGAGAGTGCAGCATTGTTCTGTGATGCCAGCAGAAAAGAGATGTTCCTTTATTTTCAGAAGGTCTGCCTAGCACTGGCACAGCTCAGGAGGCAGCAGGCATGATTACAAGGGCTGTGGCCATTTCAGTTATTGCAGGATCCCGAAGTTTGCAATATTCATTTCAAATGAAGCTAATACATAGAGAAGAGATTTTTGTCACCTCTAAGTTCTCTGCTTCTGTCATAGTCTTCCTAATGATGCGGGGAAGGAGTGATTTATTTCAAGTGTCTTATATGTTTTGAAATAGGAAAAAATGTTGTTGTCTTATGAAATGACGCAACACATGGACAAGGTATTCACTGTAATGAAAATGTACTTCCAGTATGTTGGAAGTACCCTGCTTTTATCTGCATGTCTCACGATATATGTTAAGGTAGGATGAAGTTTTACCTTTTAAATGCCTATAAACTATATTATGGTACTTCCTGCTTCTTGAAATGGCCAAGCATTTATGCATGCATCATCTTTTCCCTGCTGAGAAAATAAATCAATATCCTTTCTTTTGGCTCTCTTATGTTAAGGTATAATCTAGCTAGGTCAAATAAACATGATAAATCCATTAGCAGACTTTAATATATTAGACCACTGTGCAGTGCCTACAGCACAGTTGGCTCCTGGGGCCCAGCAAACGAGCTTATCCAAATAGAGTAAAATTGGTATGACTTAGATAACTCAACGGAACGTAGGTCAACTTTTCATTGTTGTTAGTTAAGGTATAATGTATGATAACAGCACATAACTTAATTAAGTTTCAAAGTAACAGCCGTGTTAGTCTGTATCCGCAAAAAGAACAGGAATACTTGTGGCACCTTAGGGCTGATCCACATTAAGCCCCCAGTTTGAATTAAGATGCGCAACTTCAGCTAAGTGAATAACTTAACTGAAGTCGAAGTATCTTATTTCGAACTTAAAGATACTTACCGCGGGTCCACATGCAGGCAGGCTCCCCCGTCGACTCTGCCTACTCCTCTCGTGGAGCAGGATTACCGGTGTCGATGGCAAGCACTTCCGGGATCGATTTATCGCGTCTAGACAAGACGCGATAAATCGATCCCAGAAGATCGATTGCCTGCCGCTGAACCAGCAGGTAAGTATAGACGTACCCTTAGAGACTAACACATTTATTTCAGCATAAGCTTTCGTGGGCTACAGCTCATTTCTTCAGATGCATAGAGTGAAGGAAGTGAGCTGTAGTCCACGAAAACTTATGCTGAAATAAATTTGTTAGTCTCTAAGGTGCCACAAATACTCCTGTTCTTTTAACTTAGGGTATTTACAGAAAGATAATACATACATTTGATCAATTGTACTGATTTACTTGCTGTGACCTTTATACAAGAAAGTGACACCATCGTTGCATGGACTTCATTTGGACTTAATCACTTGGAAAGGGAAAAATCTTTCTAGGCCATATAATAGTACCGGTTGTGATTTTTTTTTTTCAAACCTGTCTAGGGGATTTAGACACACCACCTTCCATTAAAATTAATGGAAGATATGTGTTGAAGTTCCTGGATTGCTTTGAAAATTAATCAGATATACATGCCAGAAATAATACCGTAGAAGTGTTCCTGAAATAGCTAAGAAGTAAATACTAACTACAGGAAGAAAACTACTCCAGTAATATTTTTAAATGACATTTTCCTACAGCTGTATTTATCCTGATCAATTTCTGACAAGTAGATTTTAAGACCGACTAGAATGAATTATTCATGATGATAACTGTTAAGACTGTTATACATGTTGATGGAATTACGGGTTCTTCCATACTGAATTGCTATTTTCTATTTCTTGGGGTTGGGGGTGAGGAGAGAGTGGTCTACTGTGAAACAAATATTATGCGGTGAGAGCTGGAATCCCTGACATTTCATAGAACTGCTAACGCAATTGTTAAGTGAAGTCTAATATTAGAAAAACACTCAAGTGCTGCTCCTGATCCTCTTAAGTACACTCTATTGATTGTACTCTGGTTACAGTTCTGTCAAAGTTCCTTTTTCATTTTAAAGGAAGGAATAATGTTAAATTGTATTGAAAAATGCTTAGCACAGAGACATTAGTTGTTCTTGTTTAGGTTCAGTTCCTACTCACATGTTTTATGTACTGAAGTGACAGAATATTCATTAGTTGCAGAAGTCAAGGGAACCTAATTTTTCTCCTTTCTTTCCCTTCCTTCCTCCTATTGACTCTCCCAGTGCAGGTTCTCTTATTAAAATGAAACATGGCAATACTGCAGATAATTGGTAGTTTTATAGCTCTTCCCTCATTAGCAGTGTGTACTGCTATGTGCCATCATATAGGAAAAGGTAACATTTAAACCAAACATTAAGCATGTTAAATATTGACGGTTCTTTGGTACAATAAGAATCATGATTAAATAAATGTTCGAAGACATCAAAACAAATGACTGATTTTCTGTAGGGTAAATTGAAATATTTGCCTCTGAACCTGGACAAATTATTGGGAGTCAACCCAGAAAGCTTTTAAATTGTTTAAACCATTAGCTGGAAGCTGTACCCTGCATAATTGGCCCTGTCATACCCAGCAACAGTTGCTAAGTACCATAGGCCTTGGAGTAGCTTTTGTCACTAATGTATGTTAAGAGGGAAGAACACTGCTATGCCATCTCCCAAGGGACTTTCTCTAATCCAAAGGTCATGATTTCTTTTAAGCCCAAGCAGAATGCATACAAGATACTTGTAATGATAAAAGTAAGGTTTGGAAGGCTTCAACAGCACACTAGTATAGTTTAGGTTAGTTAGGAAATGAGGAACCTCACCTACTTCATGTGGAAGTTGTTGTTTCTTTCTCTCCAACTTGAGAAATGCTTCTGGCCCCCAGTGTTCCTGTGAAGTAGGAGAACATGCCTATAAATTGTCCAAGATAAAGCATTTCTTATTCATGATGAGACCCAGAGATCTATGACATGGGGGTACTATGCTCTCTGCTACCTTGGAGGCTGACAGAACTTGTCAATCAGAGGCAGGGGATGTGTGGCTCCACCTCCAAGAACCCCACAGGCTATGTGTGTTTCCTGGTGCAGAGGAGGAGTGAAGAGGTGGGGAGAAGAGGGAAGCTTAAATCTCCGGGTTATCAGGCTCTGCTTCTAGCAACAGAGAAGATTCCCTTTCTCCTCAGAAACTGGGACACTCTGTGCCCTATGCCCACCCAGCTGCAGTGCAGCATGGTAGAGAAGGCTGAGAGAAAAAAACGGACCTACCTCCCCTGCTGATTAAGTGCCTGCCTGGAGATCTGTGTCTGTTCTGTGGAGACCCAGGCATCTCTTAAGTTCTCAGAGAGAGGCAGGGTTCCCGGCAGCCTCCCTTCCTGCTCAGGTGAGCTCCCAGGAAACAGTGGCAGCACGTCTGCACTGCAATCAAAACTCCCCGGCATAGCACAAGTGACAGCAGCATCCCCAGGACCAGCAAATGGTGCTTCCTCTCACATGGGGCAGGGAGCATAGGTTGAAGCACCGTATCAAAGGGCCAGGGAAGCTTCCAACCCAACCATTAGAGCCAATGTTAACAGCCATGCTTGTTGAACACTGAGCAGCTGCTCAGCTCTTCCCCTCCACTGCTGCCGCAGCAGGGAGTTACTGACCAGGATCCAGAGACGGAACAAGG
The DNA here is from genome assembly GCF_013100865.1 of Trachemys scripta elegans. Classification (NCBI taxonomy): domain Eukaryota; kingdom Metazoa; phylum Chordata; order Testudines; family Emydidae; genus Trachemys; species Trachemys scripta. The sequence continues at coordinate 64,313,250 of NC_048306.1, read as the reverse complement.
AGATGTCGGTAAGGGGCCCCTGGGTCCAAACCCTCCTTCCGTGCCCTCTACAGCATGCACTCTGCCCAACCCTGCAGCGGCACTGGGCTATTTGCTGCTAGCAATGTAAGCCCAGTGCTGTCTCCCAGTGCAGCAAACAGGCCAAGGTCTTCCTTTAAATGTCCAGCCTCGTTCTCCTGGATTGGGATCAGCCTATTTCCAAACCCTGTCCAGAAATCTGTCTTAAAGTGAGAGACTTCGGGAAGCCCCTTTTCCATCCAGTCCAGCACAAAACCCTTCTTTCTCAGGGCAAGAAAGATAATTAAGAGTAATAGTTGTAAGGTCCCTCTCCTGCTCTCAAGGGAACCATTAGTCTGAGGAGGAGGATCAAGAGGAAGCAAAAGAAAGAGGTTTCAGATTTTCAGATCCTTCTAGATGCCACAATATAAATCTCTCACAAAAAGCCCACAGTCCCCTCCATTTTCTGAAGAATCTGATTTCAGGGGATTCTGCTAGGATGTGCTGTAAGAGGCTCAAAGTAAAAACTGTTTCCTTCAAACTTCAGACATTTGCAGAGTGCACAGCAGGGTAGAAATCCTCAACATAGCAGCTCCCGTGCTTACCTTCATGGAGTTCAGCATGGGACATAATTATCAGTGCTGGGTTCCCCTGCTCACCCTCACAGGCAAATCAATGCAGGAAAGACCCGGCGCTATACATGTGCTGTTTCCTTTAGGCATGTGTATATATGCACAACCCCCACAAAGAGGGCTGTCCCTGCTTACGGGCAGAATGCCAACACTCGGAATCAGAGCTAAAGACTGAAATAATTAAATATTACAAACAAACAAAAACACACATAGATATTAGCCTTTCGGGCAAAAGGGTACTGAGTATTGTGAACTACAGTAACGAAGTCTGTAGATACCTCAGATGAGCTAATGCTGTATATCCCACCTCATATGCTGAGTGTCTAGTAGTGGGGCTGGGATTTCCTCCCACACCTAAAAGACTGGAAATGTAGCAGTCTGTCATCCTCAGCTGCTGCTGCGGTCATCATGTCTTAACCATTGTGCTGGCATTCCTATCTGCTGCTGTGGGTCACCCTGCTCCCAGCTTCTGTTGCAGATTTCCATGCCTCTGTTTCCTCACCTTCTTTCCTGAGCTGGTGACTATGAAGTGGTGAGAGGGACAGCTGCCCAAATGTGGAAATACTGGCAGACAGCAAGGAGCCTCTTGGCCCATCATTTCTTTTTCTTTCTACCCCACAGTTCCCCCAGCCTCTATTCTGTAAGGACAGAAGGTTCCTTGGTGTCTACCACTCAAAATGTATCTTGGTGTCACTGTGACACGGAGACCCCTTGGCAAAGGATCCCCTGTGCTTTGCAAATAACTCACCTCAGACCTGACAAACTCACTAATAGCTAAGAGATGAAGAATTTACATTGAAAGAATGCTTCATGGACTTGAAGTAAAAATTAGTCACCAGGGTAATGTGTCTCGGTGATGATCCATTCAAGCAAGAGGGAGTCGTCACCATGCCCAAGTTTGCTGTTGAGGTAATGCAAGGTTCTGTTGTATACCATGGCCACATCCCAGAACAGTGAATGGAAAGACAATTGCAAACGATTGAAAACTCTTGGAGGTGAAAAGGGATGTTATAGCAGGCAGGAGATAGTCATAACACAATGTAGGGAAAGGCACTCTGGAGCCATTCACCGAGGAAACCACATAAAGATTGGGGGCCTTCCATGAACATTTGGATCCTGTTTTTTGTGAAACCAGCCAGCTCTGCAATGAACTGAACTTTAGGGGAAAAGCCTACTTCATTATATGGGAAAGGTATTCATAAGTGTAGACTCAGGTTCATGTTTTATGACTTTGTTTCATGTTGTAACCAGTTGTTTCCATCACTTTCTTTTATTTCTAGTTAAATCTTTATTCTTACTTTAAATAAACCTACTTTTATTTTATCGTAAGTGTTCACAATTGCTGGGTAGTTTCTAGCAACAGTAGTTTATGGTAAAATTGCTAATTTGGGGTACACTGTGTAACGGGTCCCTCCCCCGTGATGCCACTTGGAACTGGGGTACCATTGAGCCCGCCTGACCCACCAGCCTGGGCTCGCTTTACACTGTACTGCTGAGGCAAGCCAGCCAAGCCCTCCCTCAGGCTTCAGACTGCACTTTACCAGCACACACATAGGTAGGGATACACACAGATGCTGAGATCAGCTCTGCATGGGAAGGTTCAGCTAAGGAATTGCCCAGCACTCAAGTGCACACCCCCTCTGGAGTGTAAACCCAAAATTGTAGAGTCTTGCACTGCACAGAAAATTATACAGCATAAGCCCATGAAATTGACCCTCTTAAATTAAATTTAAATTTCAATGTGGAGAGAGAGATGCAACAGCTTTTTGCCCCCCAGTTATGGATTCCATACACTGGGTTTTAGACAAAACAAAAATAAGTTTATTAACTACAAAAGACAGATTTTAAGTGATTATAAGGTTAGCAAACAGATCAAAGTAGATTACAAACAAATAAACAGGCAATCTAAGCTTAAAATACTAAATAAACTGGTTCCAAGTAGTATTTTCTCACCCTGAATGTTGTTTTAGGCAGATTGCAGAGGTTCTTGAAGGCCAGCTGCACTTGCTTGCAGCTTAAAATTTCAGATATTTCATTCACAGGCTAGACAACTTTGCAGCCTGGGCTCAATCCTTCTCTCCTCATTCAGTCTTTGGGCACGTCTACACTGGCAAAGTTACACCACCGGCAGTTACAGCGCCGCTCACACAGCGCAGAAGGAAAACCGCGTTTGTGTGTTCAAACTGACAGCTGCCTGTGCAATAGCGTGTTCACACTTGCAGTACAATTTGCCCCATGATGCATTGCTTCACATCCAGCAAACCCTGTGCTTCCGTCCACATTTGGCACTATCTTTCAGTGGTTTGTGTACTGCGTGCACTGCCTCTTACAGGATGCAGGAATAGATCCCGAACTGCTGACCAGAATGCTGCTTGCTCTGACCAATACGTCACAAGTGGCAGTGGAGTTATTCCTTAAACTACAAAGTCAAGAGGAGTGTGACATTGATCTCACCACGCGTAGTAGCTACGACACGAGATTGCTTGTGGCTTTCACAGAGGTGCTGACCACAGTCAGCTTTTGGGCTCGGGAAACAAGCACTGAGTGGAGGGATCACATTGTGATGCATGTCTGGGATGACGAGCAGTGGCTGCAGAACTTCCGCACGAGGAAAGCTAAATTCATGGGACTGTGTGATGAGCTCACCCCAGCCCTGCAGCGCAAGGACACAAGAATAAGAGCTGCCCTGTCATTGGAGAAGCGTGTGGCGATTGCACTGTAGAAGCTGGCTACTCCAGACTGCTACTGATTGGTCACTAACCAGTTCGGAGTGGGAAAGTTGACCGTTGGAGTCGTGTTGATGGAAGTGTGCAGGTCCATTACTTGCATCCTGCGCCGAAAGACCATGACTCTGGGCAACGTGCGTGACATTGTGGCTGGCTTTGCACAAAAGGGCTTCCCTAACTGTGGAGGGGTGATAGATGCACCCACATTCCAATTCTGGCACCAGACCACCTAGCCACCGAGTACATTAATTGCAAGGGGTATTTCTCAATGGTTCTCCAGGCGCTTGTGGATCACCGTTGGTGTTTCACGGACATTAACGCAGACTGATCCAGAAAGGTGCATGACGCACACATTTTCGGAACAGTGGCCTGTTCAAGAAGCTGCAAGCAGGGACTTTCTTCCTTCACCAGTAGATCACCATAGGGGAAGTCGAAATGCTCATTGTGATCCTGGGAGATCCCGCTTATCCCTTAATGCTGTGGCTCATGAAGCCATACATGAGGCAACTTGACAGCAGCAAGGAGCAGTTCAACAACAGGCTGAGCAAGTGCAGAATGATGGAGTGTGCATTTGGCCATTTAAAAGCCCGCTGGCAATACCTGTATGGGAAGCTGGACATGGCAGATGACAATATTCCTATGCTTATAGCCGTGTGCTGTACGCTCCATAATATTTGTGAAGGGACGGGTGAAAGCTTCACTCGGGGCTGGATCGCAGAGGTTCAGCACCTGGAGGCTGAGTTTGAACAGCCAGAGACCAGGGCTATTAGAGGGGCACAGAACAGGGCCATAAGGATCAGGGATGCCTTGAGGCAGCAATTTGAGGCTGAAAGCCACTAATATTTGTTGCTATGCTTGGGATTGCAGTGCTTGTAATGCTAGGAGGTGATTCTTGCACATGATGCAAGAAGGGGTATTAACATAAGTGTATGTTGCTTTGCAGTGCTCCTTTTGCTTTCACTTAATAGACTAAAGATTGCTTTCAAACCAGCACAATTCTTTTATTAAAAGACAACAACCGGAGGAGAAAGTCAAACGACAAAAATACATCAGCAGGGAGCGGGATGGCGGAAGAGAAGGTCTCCAGATGAAGAGAGGTCCCAGGATGGCTACAGATTTGTGTATGTCCAGGGATCATACCCAATCTTCTCCTTTGGAGTACCATGCAGTGGGTACTGTATGTCAGCAGGGCCAAACTGCAGAGGGATGGGTGAGTGCAAGGAGTATTGGGAGTCCCCACTGCTGGACTGTGAGGAGGGAGGAGTGGAATGCTGTGGGTAGAGAGTGGAGCCAGGAGGTTGATAAGTGTGTTGGCGGTGTGTGTGTGGGGGGAGGGGGCTGCGTGGGAAAGAGTTTTGTAACAGCAGCTGCAGGGGAGGGCGGGCATAGAGCTGCTCCGTTTGAAGAGCTAGTATCGCCCGAAATGTGTCCATTTGGCGCTACATAATGTTTAAGAGCTGCTCCGTGGATTCTTTTTGGTGTGCCACGTTCTCCTTTCGGTCCCTCTTCTCGCTGTCCCGTCACTCCTTCAATTCCTGTTTCTCAGTGGCAGAGTGCATCATAACCTCATGGAGAAAGTCCTCCTTCACCCATCAGATGCTGCTTACCCTCTCCTAATGACTTTTCAGTATAATCTGAGTTCTAAGGGTATTTTTTCCTCACTGAGATACAATTGAATGTTTTGGTACAATTTGCCATGAATATCTTTTATGATATTATTGACTGACTAAATATATTAAATAACTTGTTCATCAATAAAAATCTAAATATATTAATATTGACAGTGAATAAAACTGTAATAAGAGGTCAGTCTTAATGTTAAATAGATATGCACATTGCTGAAAATCTGAAAATCCACTAGATTTCCTCTGTTACATTGAAGCAGTTGAGAACTGCTGAGATACCAAGATTACAAATCTCAGTTTTAAGCAGGAGGGGCTGGTGCCAAGGAATTTTCAAGAATGGGTTCTCCACTCTGGACCTCTTATTTTTACCAGCATGTGCATGTCAGATCCCAAGTTTATTGACCTTCAGGATATACTAAAATGTTTTTACCCAAAGAGATTATTGGGAGGTTTCCAATATTTTTTCCTTAGGTGGGTGGAGTGTTTTGGAAATCCTGATTAGCAATGAGCCTAGGGTGACCAGACAGCAAGTGTGGAAAAACCGGGACACAGGGTGGTGGTGGGGCAGGGGGGAGGGGTAATAGTCAACTATATAAGAAAAAGCCCCAAATATCAGGACTGTCCCTATAAAATCGGGACATCTGGTCACCCTAAATGAGCCAAATGTGAAGTAGTCACTTGTTGCACTTATGTATCACACATGCATACGTAAAATTAGCTAATCACAACACTCAGTGTATCTTAAAAATTAAATCCAGAGTAGGCAAGGGCAACCACGTGGTGTGTTGTTTTATATTCAGGTAATCCAGTAGTTTTAATAATTCATTGCTAGTAATTTAACAGTCTTTATTAGATACATAGTTAACATGTAGGCAGAGCATCTTCACTTAGGTCAATCTGTCAGTCTAACCTAAACCAACTGCCTCCTCCCACTGTCAGCTCCCACACCCTGAAGTTTCATTCATTGTTTTAAAGCCCCAGTACACCACATCTCCTTTCTTGTATGTTTTTAGCACAAATTTATTCGTGTCTATATATCAGATTATCTCAACAGCTTTCTATAAGGCTTTTAACAGGTCTCCTTTGACACAATGACAGTCTGACTTTTGTGCTTGGTGTATTATTGAAGTTGTTTGTGTTACTTAGGGGAATGATGTGATTTTCATGTTCTTGCTGCTGTACTATGTGTATATATATCATTTCTTCTTTCAGCTTGCTTGCAGGTAAATATTGCAATTGTCTCTGATTTTGTGACAAATATAAATCAGTATTCGCTTCTTGAGTTGTTAGTGATCTTGTTTTTTATTTTAACACTATTTTCAGCTAGCCCATTAGATTGTGGATAGCCTGGACTCTCTGAAATATGTTTGAAATCATATGCTATGGCAAAACTTTTAAACTCTTGACTGTGAAATGGAGGTCCATATTCAGTCATTACCATACTGGGAATTCCATACCTTGAAAAAATTGATTTAATGTTGTTAACGACTTGTTTGGCACATATGGTGTGATAGATATTTCAGTAAAATGTGAAAAATAATCAAGAACTATAACATATTTATATCCTTCACATTCAAATAAATCTAAAACTACTTTAGACCAAGGTCTTAAGTTTTCTTGAATAAATGTCAAAGATTGCTTAGACTGAAAAGTTCTATATTTTTGACATAGGTCCCATTCTTTTATATAATTCTGTTTTCATCTGTAGCCAGTACAGAACCTCTCTTGTTCTATGTTTACAGTTACTGATATTCTATTTTTATATCCTATAAGTACGGTTGAAAAAATAATCTTTGTAACCGAGGACTCTATGGTAGGACTGGCATAATGATCTAGGAGTTCACAGCTGTTACTGACTTGGTGAAATCTAATTCTAGAACATACCACCAGTTTGGGGTGTCTTCCCTGTTTTCTGACAGTCTGCCCTGAGATAGACACTCACAGTCATGAGCCACTCCAGACAGTGTGACAATTGATGTAGTCATGACAGGATTCACATGACACAGGTCAATTTGGGCTTGAAGATCATAACCCAATGCTGTCAAAAGTTTAAATTTGATATTGAGAGTTGTAAGGGTTAAAGATAGTCTCAATGAGTGAATCATATGAAAGTCTTGACACAAAAGACCTTGAAAAATTATGTACAAGTAGAGGACTGTCCCATAAAAAGAGAGCCTCAGAGCAGGACCTGAAAGCTTTGCTCATGGACTTTGACCATAGAGCAGCATCTGAGCACCCCAATACCCAAGATGCCACAGAGACCACTTCAACAGAAGTGATTTGGCTGAGGTTTCTGGAAGCCAAGATAGAACGTGAGCATGAAATAAGGATGGTGGAACTCAGGATCGAGGAGGAGAAAGAAACCAAGGAAGCTGAGGAGAGCCATGTCTAAGCATTTTAATGTTCTCACCATGGCCCGGGGAAAGTATGGATCTGATTCACCTGCTTTGTCTGTGGTCAGCAGGGAAGGTTGTGAAGGGGAGGGAAATGCCCTCAGTAGCAGCTTGCCTTCTGAGGAGGAATTTGAAAATTCTTCTGTTGTGCCAGATTCTGCTCTGGGCTTAAGTGGAACATAAAAGGAGTTAGTGACTGCCCAACAAGCTGACACTTCTCTGGCACAAGAAGTGGTTGGAGCTCAGAATGATGCCCCAGCTGGGGAAGGAAAGGGTAGATTTTTTTTTTTTTAATGCAAGAAGGTTTGTTGTATAGGTGGGCTCCTACAGGGGGGAAAAGAGGCATCCTGGTGAGATTTGCAAGCAGGTAGTTGTGCTTGAGAAATACAGGAGAGAATTGCTCCAAGTAGCTCATGACTGTCCATTTGCAGGACATGTAGAAGTGGGGAAAACCTGTGACAGACTAAAACAGAATTTCTATTGGCCTTGCATGTTTGAGACAGTGCAAGATTACTGTAGGAGTTGTGACTTACGTCAGAAGCCTAAGGGACCTTGCAAAGCAGCACTGCAACCTTTGCTCGTTATTAAAGAGGCATTCGCTAGTGTGTCTGTAGATACTATGGGACCTCTCCCTAAACCTTCCAGGGATGGAAAGAGATCTATACTTGTTGTGGTGGATTCTGCCACCAGCTACCCTGAAGCCACAGGCTTGTCTAATACTGAAATTGAAACAGTGATTACGGCTTTATTTACTATTTTCAGCAGAGTAGGTTTTCCCAGCGAAATCTTGACAGACTGTGGTGCAAATTTCATGTCTGTAGTCTTTAAATGTATATTTAAAGTAAATATACATATATTTCTAATTTTTTCAGTCTTCTCTGTTTACAAGCTTTTGGGACTTGATTATTTCTTGTGGATATGATGGGTTTGACTATATGCTGGACATTGTCCAAGTTGATGCATCCTTCCACATTCAGAACATTCTTTCATATGCTCATTTATTTTAATTTTTAATACTTTCACCCTGTTCTCCTCCACAGACTTATTTTTATTTGTCTGTATTCATATCAGTTTTTCTTTCTAAACTCTCCAGTTGTTGATTAAGTTCAGCAGTTTGGCAAATTGTCACTCACTTTTCCAGATTTAGATCTGGCTTTTCTAATTGCCTTTTTCTTACACTGACATCTTTTATACCCATCACAATCTAATCTCTTATCATTGACTCAGATTCCAGAAATTGCATGTCTTACTTCTTATCTTTAGATCTGTAAAAAAATGTTCAGAAGTCACTTCCTTCATTTGATTTCTCGAATGAAACAGAAATCTTTCAACTGTTTCATTTCTTTTTGGCAAACTATTCCTCATATTTTTTTAAGACAAACTCATAGCTCTTTCTCTAACGTTAAACTCAAATTAATTAAATTATGAAATTGTTTGAGTACCCACAATATTAAAAAAGGTGGCAACCTTTTGTTCATCTTCCTTTTGAGTAGATCCTGATGCCCTCAAAAATAAATCAAGTTCTTGTTTAAACCTTTTCCAATTTTCTGCAGCATTTCTCAATATTTTAAGAAATGTGGGTACTCCTAAATTGATCTGTCTTATTTCATTCAAACTTGTTTTTCATTTCTGAGCAACTATTACTTCAGGGTTTTTTGTTTTGTTTTAACTTGCTCCAGTTCTTTTAATCACTTCCTTCACTCGTGATACCAGATGTTGTTTTACATTCAAATAATCCACTTGTCTTAGTATTAATTTATTGCTAGTAATTTAACAGTCTTTATTAGATACATAGTTAACATATAGACAGCATCTTAACTCACGTCAATCCATCAGTCTAACTTCAAACCAGCTGTCTTCTCCACTGTCAGCACCCTCACCATGGAGAGTCTATTCATTCTCCTAAAGCCATAGTAACACCACACACGGTATGTTCAAGAACTGAAGATGAGAAGTGGTGATCTGTACTGCTGTATTTCTATGTAGTTGACATGCTCACTGAACTTTCTCTTAAAGTGCAATTCATGCCTCAGCAGGGTGAATGCTGGTAGAGAGTCCTTTAATGTGAAAGTCTGAAAGCCTTTTTCTGGTTCATAAAACAAGAAACAGAATTTCCTGAGAAATGACTGGTGTATCCTCTTGTGGGAACAGTCATTGTTGAGTTGAGGGAAGAACTGCTAAAGAAGAATCTGTACTCTTCTTAATGTTTAGATAAAGAGGAGATGATTTTCATACTTAAATGAAGTAGTATAATGAGAAATAATCTGATTCCACAGGTATTTTAAATAAACTTTTCCCATCTAAAGTATTACTATGAGTCCATACACAGCAGACTTGATCTTTCCAGATAATTTATTAACAAGTGATTTTTGTAGTTACATTTTCTAAAATGTATTTAATTTATTCTTTTGAACCTTTTACAAGGTTTTCCAACCTTTAGACAAATTTTACGTGCATGTTGAATGTACATTTTAAATATTTTTCCTGGATAATATTGCAAACCCAGAGTAGAAAATTAAATACAATTGTTTGGAATTGCAGTTTGAAGGTGTATGATAAAAGCAGTTGGGTTTATGGGAAAATGTAGAAAAGATACTACAGCAAGTATAGTATTTGACTGAAGTAACTCACAGTAATGAGTTCAAAGAGCTTTGTCATGGGACTATATTGTCTGTATTCTCTTGGGAGGGCAGAAGGAATTTGTGAAAGAAAAGTAAGTCCCACAGAGAACTGGAAAGGAATTTGAAAGGTTTATAGTGGCCTCATGATGAAGTAGTAATTCATCAGCGCAGTCTTCAACAAAAAGAGCAAAGATGTCCCTTAAGGATGTTTGTGAAAAATCTTCTGGCCCTAATAATGTATGAGAGGCATAGATGCATGAAGAAGAATTAAAGTACAATGAATTAGAAATATAAAAACTGTGCTTCTAAGTTAGTCAACACTTTGTTCTTGGGGGCTTAAATAAATTTTCACTATTGCTGCTGTACTTTGGAATCTAAGTAGGTTTTTCCCTTCTCCATTGTTGTCCTGTGCTATGGCAAATCTACTTGCACTCTCTCTCTCTCTGTCTCTCCCCTCCACCCCCTGCTGCTCCCTGAAAATGGTTGGAAGTTTCTGTAAAAGGCTTGGATGTGACTTCATGACTTCAATGCTGGAAGATCTTTCATAAGCAGCAAGACCATCTATTTGAACATTTTTGTCTTAAGGGTCTTAACTTTAAAGTTGTAATTTGATATAGGATCTAAAAACCTAGTCTCCAGGATGCATACAATATTTTGTCACCTGTATGTTACACCTCTGTTTAGAAAATCAATGTAGTATTGACTCATGGTGGTATTGCTGTGGGGAATTCTATAGCTTTATGTCAACATTCATAATGGGGATGAGGAGAACCAGCCATTGCTGATAAAATAGTGAACATGCAAAGATATTGAGAATGTCTTAGTGAGCTTTAAATATTTTCCCCAAGAGGATCATATAGTTGTGTTTTTAAAGGAATTGTAAAGCAGAAAGGAATATAGAGCGTTATTTATAAAGCACAATTAGTATTAATGTTGTTTTACAAACACACAGCTTCTGGGATCAGATTTTCTGCTGCAATCCAATCTCTGTGCTGTTATGGTTGCACGAAGAGTCCAGAAAGCAGCTGGGGTTTTCTCAGCATGCATGTGGGGGAGTATGCAGTGAACACAGAGCTGGCATACACTCTTGTATCACTCACTGTAGCCTCCAGCGCAAGGAGCATATTGTGAGATGGGAAGGGGTTTGCCCAGAGCACTACTGTGCAATAACTATGGTTGGTGAGGGCATAGGGCTATATCTGGCTTATATTAGAGCAGCTCTAATCTACATCAAAGCCAGGGCTGGCCTAGAACTGGCCTCAGAATTGAGAGGCTACAGCTGGCTCTGTGTGGTTTCCTCGTACTTCCACTGCTGGGCACAACTTAAATAATGGTCCTAGATCTTGGGCCTAGAAGATCTCACAATCAAATTCAGGCCAATATATTATACTCATAAGCAACTGTTCAGATGCAGAAAAGCATGGAATGGATGTTGAGTATGGAGTGGGAAAAGGCCAATAATTCCTCAAAATTGGAGACCACTTGTGAAAATTTAGGCCTAAATGTTCATGCAACTCACTATAGTCTTTGAACTGATGTAAGAAAACTTTAAAGATTAGATTGACCGTTCATCTAGCCTTGTTTTTAACCTGTAACACATTGTAAAAATCTTCATTTTAGGATCAGCGAAAGAATAAAGGGGAGGCTCTAATGATAAAGCTGGCTTTTCAACTGTGAAAGTCCAAAATTAATGAAAAGTACACTTTAAATTATGCATTTTTTTCAACATCTTCAGTCCTTTCTCAGGATTTTTAATCAATGGGAGTTTTTGTCTGAAAAAAGAACTGCGGGGATTGGACTTCATGTTTTTACATGTTTACAGTTCAGCTGGAAAGCGCATACTAAACTATAACTCAGAGGTTTTTCAAACCTATGTGTGAAAGTTTCTACAAAATGATCTTACTTATTTTACCCACATACCTAAGAACAGGGAATAATCAAACTGTGTGGTTTCCATGATTCTTCTGTAGTGAAAAAATGGCTGCTGTAATATATATCGATAATGAAGTTTTTGCAGCCATACAATATTAGTTTGGACTGTCAAACCTGGTAGATTTACATGACTGAGTTAATTTAGAAGGGCCTACTATAAATACATAGTAACTGTTTTCTGTAATTATATTTAAAAAGCTGGGTTATGTCCAAGATGTTTAAAACCTAAATATTTCATTAGTTAATAGCCCATGAGAGCATGTTGTATAATATACATTTATCTAGACATTTCCTAATGCTGCTAGAGTTCTTTCTCCCATTTCCCAAATATCAGTTGGTTAAATATTTATCGGTGGAATTCACTTCTCATATAGGAAAAAAATTCAAAGGTAAAGAGAAACTAGCTTATTCTCAGAAAAGTCTGAGGTCTCTGAGGTTTTTTTTCATCCTCTAGTCTCACCATAGCTGTTGTCTAGCTACACTGGAAGAAGGGCAGGATCATACACTGGATGTGGTTAAATTAGGCTGTAACTTCATTATTAGTTGTTCGGGAGTATCCGGCAATTAACAGTAGTATACAATGCAGGCAACTCCTTGATCATTTCAATATCTACCAGGGGCTTCTATCAGCCTCCCGCCCTTTTTTCCATCCTGGTCCACAGCCAACCTGCTGCTGGGACCTTGCCATTCCCCTCTCACCTTGAGGGTTAAGGTAGGCTATAAAGGGGGAGGGGGGCTCCCTGTCATGCCAGTCATAGGCGCCCTGAACCTCCCTTTTTTTCGTTTCTTTTATGAACATGTCCTTTAAATCCTTTATCAAACCATTTATCTGATCACTATATTAAGCAGATGAGTAAACTGCTCGTACTTGGAATGACAGGAATTTGACCTTGCCAGCAATAAGAAGACATCGGTTAATAATTCTTTTGGCTTTTAGTTTCTTTCATTATTGCTTAGCCACCAACCACACATGTGTCAGGAAAGAAAAATTATGAGTGAATTTAGGAGTTTCATATTATGTGCATAAAGTAGACTCTCCTCAAATTCTTCGGCAGAGATTTGAGTCTCCCTGTATGTGATAAACATGTTGATCTTTTATAAGGCACTTTGATACCATGGTGATGGGCATAGTAGTGTATAGATATCAAGATAAATAAATGATTTTGTTTTTCTAATTTTTTTACTATTGAAAATATAGCTTCAAATGTTCTGGTATCCTGTGCAATCTTTTTCTGATATCCTTTCTTTAAAAAATCCTCATTGTCCCTGTCTATTTCACCCTGTATAAGGAAGATGTTGGAGGTATAGGCTTTTTCAATCCATTTATTCTTTCTACTTTCCCTGGAGTATCCCTTGATTAAAAGTATGATTGTCTTTTAAAAAAAAAAAATGGAATAGAACCTGAGGGGGAAGAGAGCTAAGCCTGGAAGATACACAACATGTGGCAGGCCACCATGTCAAAATACATCTGCAATTTGCCCACCAGGTAACCCTACTTAATTTTAACCCTTTGTGTTTTCTCTCCAAGAGGGCTTGAGGGCACAGTCTCTTCCACAACGCTTTCTTTCTGTGTCTTCCCATGCATCTTCTGGACTACATGAGATACTAACCAATGTATTCTGCATTTTGTGTGTACTTTATTATTTCTGGCAGGGGTTCTCAACCTTTTTCATTCTGAGGCCTCCCCACCCCCCAGGCCATAAAAATTCCATGGCCAACCTTTGTGGCAACAACTGTTTTTCTGCCTATCCAATAGATTAAAAGCCAGGAGTAGCATTAGGGGGTAGCAAGCAGGGGAATAGCCTGAAGCCCAATACAACAGGCAGCCCTGCGAAGCTAAGTTGGTCAGGCTTCAGCTTCAACCACCCTGGGTAGTGGGGCTTGGGCTTGAGCTTCAACCCTGGGTGGCAGGGCTCAGGCTTTAGCTTTCTGCTCTGAGCCCCAACAAGTCTAACACTGGCCCTGCTCTCTTGGTTATTTTGTCAGACCTGAAACCTGCTCAGGGCCTCGGACCCCTGGTTGAGAACCACTGGTCTATGGGGTACTTTCTTCAATTCCAATAGGATGGCTAGGAATATAAAATACAGGACTATTGTCTGTGCTTTCTTTCTCTTTGTTCTCCTGCCTACTAGAACTCTCATCCCCGTCCCCCACCCTCCCGGTCAAGGAAGCACAATGAAGGGTTTCTATCATGCCACATTAATTTTTAGCAAAATGCTCCTTCAACCTTGGGTTATATGAGTAATGTCGGAAAAGTAAAGCATGAGAGGCCAGAATTGACAGGGCAGCTCCTGAAGAGTGCTAGTAATTTTAATCTGTAATTGAAATGTTTCCTTTAATAAGGAAAGTGCTAAAAGAGAAATGGGTTTCCTTGTATAAAATATGTTCTGGTGATGGCTAAGAGTATAATCCTTGCATAATCCGAGGTACAGCCAAGTCATGACACCCTACAATTTTGTTTCAACCAATTCACTTTATTCAAGCTATATATATATTGCATCTCAAGTAGTAACCTGGTTTGTTGACACCTATGAAGAGTGTTCCTAGCAGTAAATGAACCCTAATGAAATAATTTTTATTAATTTTAGGTGAAGCCTATAGCAAGATTAGAAAACAGGGATGTTAAAATTGTTTTTCTAGTGATATAAATGAAGAGCGCAAGAACAATTGAGAATGGTCATAACTCTCAGTTATACCATGTTAGGAGCTCAACACTAGATCTGAAGCATTATACATTAGATAGTATATTACATCCATTTATTATTATTATTATTAATTTATTGTCAGGCTAGAGCTGGGGAGCTGGATCCTCATCTGTGTAGCTCTGGCCTTGATCATATTTCTTTAGTAGAACCACAGATGTTAGAACTAGAAAAGTTCAGTTGAGTCATCCAGTCTGTCTCTCTGGATGTACTGTCCATACAATGCAGCTTTTCACTGGTGCTGTTGAAGATCTGCCAAATTTCTCACCACATGTCAAAGGTGAGCCTCACCCCTGAGCGCTGCAAGTTTCAGCGCTGTAAATTGGCAGCGTAGACAGTGCACCAGCGCTGGAAGCTACTCCCCTCGAGGAGATGGTTTTTTGTGGTGTTGGGAGAGCTCTCTCCCAGCGCTGGTGCCGTGACTACACAACCGCTTTAACATTGCTAGTAAAGACATACCCTTAGCTTTTCTGTGCCTCAGTTCAATCATAGATCAAATGTGTGTAATTTTTAAGTTTTTAAATTTGAATTATTTTTCAGATTAAAATGTTTTAACTTTGCTATTTTTCAAACCCAAATGTGGAAACATGGTTGCATTTCTTTTATGGGCATTTCACATATAACTGCCTATTTAAGCACTATTTATATATTGCCCAGGTGTATCAGTTTTTCCTGCTTCATTATCTCAGAGTCATCCAAGTTAATTTATTTGTGAAAAGGAATGAGATTAAGCCAGTATGCCCTTTATGTATTCCTCATAATAATTCTTGATTTCTAGGTGGGCATTTTATGTGAGATTAGAGGTTGAAACTCTCGTTCTGTGTAATTCAGTCCCTTTTAGCATCATGAGGATTTCTTATAAAAATTAAGATGTGCAGCACAATTAATTTAATATAAATGTCAATATTTCATACTAGGTTTTTTCCTTTGAGGTCAGACTCATTTTAATAAAACATACCACCGATAAAATCAAAAGACAGACTAAACATTCCCTCCCCTCCCCCCCCCTTTTTTGTTTTTGATTAGACAAAAGACCAGAAGTGATGTTGAAAAGAAACTTAGCGGTAGGAGAAGTAACTTAGGATGACATAATTACTCACTATTTGCTATGCCTTCATTAGCTGATGTTTTATTAGACTGTGAAATGAGAGTGGCGTAACGTTAGATGGAATGTTGAAACCTTTAATATTCCATGGCATGAGAGAACTAGGTTCAGTTTGGTTTCAACTCTAAGGAGTACTGACAGTTGCCCAGGGTAAGAATGTGTCAGTTGCTCTGGGAGTGTGTGTGTCTATGTGTGTGTATATGTATGTATGTGTATTTATTTATATATAAATAAATAAAATCAGTAGCTGATTTCTCACAAAGATTCATTGATTTTTTTTTTTTGAGAAGACTAATTACTGATGGACCCAGTATCTATCTATCTGTCTGTCTGTCTATCTTTACATCCACAATCATTCACTTTATACGGAGTGTTAGCAGCTACAAATCAATAACTTAAGCAACCTAACAAACATTTTAAATTTTACAGTATTCTACCCAGCTAGTCTATTTCTTTTTATGGCAACTGCAAGACACAAACACTTAGACAGACATTATCAATTTGAAATCTAGTCAGTTTTGAAACTTTATAATTAAAGGTTGCTACAGCTACTATACTTGATCCTATACCCCCTGCTAGTTTTGTGCTGTTGCAGTTAGATATTCATGTGTGAATTAAGATTATTTTTATCTTCCCTATTCCTGTATAAAAGACCCCCCCAAATAGGGAAAAGAGGGAAACTGACTATATACAAATTTCAATTAAATCCACAAGGTAAAGATACTTTTAAAAAAAAGAGCGAGAATATATTTACATATACATATATTTCACTTTCAAATATAGTAATCTCATGACATCGTTATAATAAGAATAGGTTAACATTTTGAAACAGAAGGCTTTTTTTAGGTCAATTGTTAATTTAAAAATAGATTTTTATTAAAAACAAAGGAGGAAAATTGGAAAGAAACATTGATAATCAGTCACCGCTTTATAATCTGCACAAAAATGTTAAAGATTTGACTTTTTTTGTATCTTGGATAATATTTCTGTTTACATTGGAATGCAATACTTTAGTCTTCTATTTATAGAGACTGTCACTGCAATTTCAATTGGAGTAATAACAAAAAGGATACCAAATATAGCTTTATGCCTAATTATGGATTATATGTTGTTTTTAAAATTTAAAACCGCTTTATTTGCTTGGTTATGAAAATCATAGTTACAGAAATTAGAGATGGACTAAATGACTTTTCCTTTTACTTGCCAAAGCAGCATTGTTCCCTGCAGTATAATTTCTAGTACTTGTTTCACTTTTTAGCGGTCCAAGCAATTGGACTTCCACCACTTCATTTGGGAAGCTATTCCATAGTCCATTTCCTGATACTCAACCTAAACTTTCCTTTCTAAACATCCCTAAACTTATAACTGCTTCTGCTAAACAGTTACTCTCCATCCTTGGTGTTAAAACCATTTATGCTTTCTGTCAAGTTATCCTATCTTACCTCCTCCTTTGTTATCATTTTGCCAAGCTCTACATTCAATTCTTTTAATCTTTTCTCCTAAGTCAAATCCCTCAACCTCTTAATCATTTTTATTGCTTGTCTCTGACTTCCTTCTAGTTTATCAACAAGTTAAATATGCAAGAACTTTTAAAACACTCTTCTGTTTCAGAATATTAAATTAGATGGTGGTGCATTTTTCATGGGAGAATTTTTCTTGCTATTCTGGCTCCACTCTGGGCTCTTTTGCTTTAATGAAAGTAGGTTCTTTCACTCTGTGTATAGCTTCTGTTTGAAGCTAATGGAAATCAAGGAAATGCATTGACCCAGGATAAACAAAGTGACATAGGCATATAATTCTCACAGGCTGATGGTATTCTTACCCAGTTTGCTCTGGGAGGAGATGGAAGGGATTCTCACTTTGGTGAAAACTTGATCTTTAGTTTTTAAGTCAATAAAGTATTTCATTACACTCATTACAAAAATAAAAGATGATGCTGTAATCTTTTTTTCACCCATTCTTTTTGTACATCCCTCCCTGCATGTCTGATGCTGTTTTCTTGTCCGCTATCAGTAATATCAAGGAATTAAATATTCCCTAGTTCAGTTTGATTTTTCTTTTCTGTTAACTTGGGAGTTGATTTGTTTGTTTACTCCCCTCCCACTCTGCCTTTCTTTCTTTTTTTTTTTTTTACTCATTCACTCACCAAAAATTGTATCTTTATGGATTTATAGTTTGATGGAAAAGTTATCCGGATTTTAAACACATTATCTATTGTCAGTCTATTCCCTTCAAAATAACAATATTTCTGTTGGGCCAGCAAAATACTATGTTGCCTTTCTGTCAATTTTGCTACAGTAGTAAGCAAGCACTATTCCTATGCCTATTTGGACACTGAGATGATAAACTTTGTCTGATAGGTTGAAATTAGAAATGGATCCAGGCTGCAGAATTTGAATGCAAATACAAATTTTGAACTTCCTAAAGCTTGAGAATGCTTGGATCCAGGACTTTTGTTCAAATCCTTATGAAGAGTGGGACTAGATCCAGGTCTGAGTTCTGACCAGGCTTAGTTCATTGATGTTTGCACCCATCTCTGCCTTAAGTTCATTAAAATGATATTCCTATTCACTTTACTGCCATTAGAATATAGCACATGTTCCCACCCTGAAGTGTCAAATCGAAAAGGCCAGCATAATAAATGTTACCTACAAGCTTCTAAGAGAGTACAACAAACAGTTAAAATAAATTAAATGTCCATTTAAGCAAATATATGCCTGTTATTACTGACAGAAGAATATGCAAACATGATTTCCCACATTCTATTTTTTGTGTAACTCTGTTAAAGGAAGGGATGAAGTGGTGTTTCCATCAGGGACTGGCCTTCCAGAACTCTTTTGTTCAATTCCTAGTTTGGTATTTAACCACTACATGCCTCAGTTTTTCAATCTGTAAATGGAAAAGTCTACAGCCAGGTCTACACTACAGACATTTATCGTATAACTAAGTCTCTCGGGGGCATGAAAAATCCACATCCCTGAGTGACTTAGTTATACTGACCTAACCCACTGTGTAGACAGTGCTATGTTGATGGGAGAGCTTCTCTTGTTAATGTAATTACCACCTCTTGCAGAAGTGGATTTATTATGCCATTGGTTCCTCTGTAGTACTATGTGTGAAGACAAGCCCTAAGTTATGAAATGACTGATATCTAGCTTCACTCTTCCAAACTGAACAGCTTAATACTAGAATTAGACCAGTCACGACATGACAGCCGTAACTTTTGTCTTGCCTGTGTCAAGAACCAGAGGGATTCTTTTCAGCTTGTCATAAGTTTAGCAAACAGGAGAACATTCTCCATGTCAAAAATGAATGTGACAGGCATTTGCACTGTTAAGTTAGCAGAAAAATTCCATTGATTTTTGTGCTTTTGTACAAGTGAAGTAATGGCAACAGTGCGAGTGTAGCATTTGGTGTTGGTAAGTAAGTAACCCTGACTCTGGATATCCCTAGTCCATTTTGGCATAAGTTCCCCTGGCCCCCCTTTGACATAACAGCTTTTTTCTATCCACAAAAGCACTTAAAATGCTTTTTTTATTATCTGCCTGAACTCTTCTTTTCTTAGTTCTATATATTAGATTATCAGCTTTTTGGGGGGAAGAGTCTATATGTTTACTCGATGTTTGTACAGCATCTAGCACAATTGGGTCCTGATCCATGACTGGGGCTCATAGGTGCTATGGTGTACAAATAAGATCTGTCTAAATCTGATTGAGGTAAGAATCAGATGAAGTAATTTTGTCCACCTTTACAGACAAGATTATACATTTTCAGTTAAAGTGCACAAACAATTTAAAATGCTAAAGGCTACATGAAGACAATAGATAAAATAATTTACAGCTATCGAGTGTGAATGAGTTTAGTCTCCTTGGTCTTTAATGAAATTCTGTCATTATAACTCAACCACAACTTCTGTCATGATAGGGACAGTGTTTGTGTAGGGTACATTCCCTTGATATCAGATTGAGACAGAGCTGTGGGCAGTGATTAGCAAAATGCCTATGCCCACTGTATTTGTGGCTTTAGGAAGTAGTATGTGCTCCTCATTTTTGTGAAGAGCAAATTTAGATACTAAAGGGAGCATGAATGGTTTAAGGTGGAACTGCACAAAACGCTTTAAAGACTTTAGAGCCACATTTTGAGCTTGGAGTGAGTTTTGCGAGGATCCAAAGAGCCTTCTCCCTCCATATGTCCCCATCACCCCCACAGGGGCCTGCCACAGTTGCAGTCCTAGTCAGGAGAACACAAGAGCTATTGATCAGGTAGGGCCATGCCTCTACCTTGTACCAGCCTCCTGGCTGGCAGAGGAGGGAGCACATTCTGAAGGGCTGACTCCTGCATGCCAGGAAGCACCAGGGCTCCTATGCCTCACTAGGACAATGTGCTTCTACACTGCACCTGTGACAGGTGAGTGATTAACCACCATAATCTAGCCCTTAAGTAGCTATATGACTATTGTATTAGTGATACATAATCCACAGGAATTGCTATGGAGTGTAAGCACCCTACACTCCTGTAGCTTTTCCATCACAAATCAGACATTACAGTTCACTTATCCAGCACAGCTATAACATATATGTTCTATGTCCTTGCAGAAAAACTTGTCATAATGTGTTTTTCATCTTTTACCTGTCAATTTTTTCTTTCTTCTGTAAAAATCAGTGTTCCCCTTTTACTGAAAAAAATCAGGGGTGTACAAGATTTATAACTAATGCCCTGTTCTATTCTAAGCCACCAGTTTGATTCTGTAGAAGGAATCTAGCAAGCATGTGCTTAGACTGCACTGAATGTTCCTTTTAACTGCTAGATTCCTTCTAGATCTCATCCCACTTTCATTTTTTTTAAAGAACAAATTTCATTTAATTTTGGAGAAACTATAAATGCCTATCCTTTAAAGATTTTCTCACCTTGTAAAAACAGCTTTAATGGAAATTACTCAAGCATAAAGGTCACCTTCTTTAATGACTTGCTTTTACTTCACTCAGTAATAGAAATAGTGCAATATGAGAAACTAAAGGTCTTCAGGTGTTATTCTTTGAAATATGGGTTTTTGAAAGAATATTTTTTAAGCAGGGAAAGCAGATAATGGCATATTATTGAACTTTGCCAAAGAGAATAGATGTACTTTGTTCTTGTATCTATTATCCTGTATTGCTGCATCACAGTATGACTTTTCAAAATCCTATTGAAGGGAAGTGGGCAAGATTTTTAATTTTACAGTGTAATTTTGTGCAGTAAAAATATTATTTTAGCAAAAATGTAAATTCCGGAATGTAAAGACCAATAATGCTCTTTATGTAGTGGCTTTTTTCCCCCAAGGACTTCAGTGCTCTACAACCATTAGTGAAATAAGCTCCACAACACCCCTGTGAGCTAGAGAAGTATTATTTCTATTCTGCTGATGGGGAGATTGAGACACCAAGAGTTGACTTGTCAATATCAAACCGGTTAACCACCAACCTGTTGCAGTTTTGGGGTTGTCAACCTATATTTGGACTGGTATGGCCTTTCGTCTCTGTGTCCTGGTACTGAAGGACCAGGGCAAGCTGCTCATACAGAGGTGTGAAAGTGGCTTTCCTCATGTGCACCTTCTGGATCCACTACCAATCCTCCCAGGTCCATATGATGATGTAGTCCCACTGCTCTGTGCTTGTGGTCCTGCCCCAGAAACACCAGGCAGCAAAGGGGGAGTTCTACAGCTGTTAAAGCCTGCATTGGGTGTCTCCACTGCTCTGGGAGGGCAGGCACTCTGTGATTTCTTCACCAAAACCCACTGGTGATTTCTCAGGTGACAATCCACTGCCAAAATACCCTCTGCTGCGGCTCATGCCATTCATGTGTGTCTTGATGCTGAAATGAATTGCATTAATGCCAACATTTGGAATAGATCATCGTCCTGGAGTTGGATCCATAGCTGGCACAAGTTGGAATGGAGGTCATGCACAGATGTCTAGAGCTGCATTGGTGAGCTAAGAACACTTCTGCCCAGGGTGCCAGGAAGGGCAGCATGTTTTTCTACAGTACACTGCAAACAATTTAGAGAGCAGTGCAGTTTAGAGCAGCACTGAGAACCAGGGGATGTACCCAAAGAAGTCCTAGCTCCTCCCATGGTGAGTGCAGTATTGGTATGGAAGTGGCAACTCGAATTCAGCTCAACGATGAGCTTGCAGTATGGACATTCACCCCATGGGCTAAGCTAATTTGGATGGCCAGAGCCAGGTTAACTTT
Source organism: Trachemys scripta elegans (assembly GCF_013100865.1). NCBI lineage: Eukaryota > Metazoa > Chordata > Testudines > Emydidae > Trachemys > Trachemys scripta. Next base: position 64,291,289 of record NC_048306.1, on the reverse strand, counting down.
GCAGTGAAGATCTACTCAGAGAGGTTAAGTGATTTGCCTAACATCATATAGGAAATATGTTGCAGAGTGAGGAATATATCTGCCATGATTCCCGCATGCTTTGTATGCACCAGCCTCTTGTGTGAGAGCCCAGTGCCTTCACATCCCAAGAAACAATGATATCTAGACTCCAATTCTTAGTGTTGTTTTTTTCCCCTATAATGTTTTCTGTAACATTTGTAGCATCTAACTAACCAGTCCTGACATATATGGTTATCCCAGATACCCACAGTCTTAAGTATTTTGCAAGCCAACAAGATGTCTTTATTTCCAATGTAGATTTCTATAAATTTCCATTACAATCTAGGTGTGTGTTCTTATACTGATGACACTTCAATTTTTTTTTTCTTTCCCTACAGACCAGAACAATAATCTCTCCATGCTTTTTCAGTGCATATATAATATGCATGGCTAGATATCTAAAAATTGGCAAAAACAATAAAACAGGTTTAATACATTCTTATTGGAATTAAATGAATTTGGAGATGTATTCCCAAATTTCCTATATTTTAAATGTTGATTTCCTACTTCCTGTCACCACCCACAGGAAATTGAAGCTCCTTTTGGATATATTGTGTCACACCTGTAGGTATTGAAAACCTGTAACTTGAGAGATGCTTCCAGATGAAAGAATCTATCAGCGGCTGATATTGCAGTTTGTTCACATCTTTTTCATCACGTGTTGTTCTTTTGGTTTCTATCTTGTCATTTGACAAAAATATGCGCAATTGAGCCTGAATGCTACAATAAATTTAATACAGACTGTTGTGATCATATGTCAGTTACTCTTCAATCACTATACATTCTTTCTCTAGATGCTTGAATTAATTTTACACTATTGTTTTTAACAAAGACCGCCACCATTTTGGCCAGATATAATTAGTGATTCTTTTGTTTCCATACAATTCATCTTGTACCTATCATTACTCCGGTCTTGGTTTACTAACCACTCTTAATAAAAATTCTACATGTTAGGTACCAGAACCTCAGGATGCTGAAACTTTTGTGTCTTAATGTCTGACTTTAAATCAGCTATTCTCTAATGTATGTTCAGACAATAAAAACAAACTTTTTAGCCAGTTTTTAGCCAGCCAGTTCTGAGCTGAGTAAAGCAGGCTTTGTTCAGCATTTTGTGATGCACTCCCCGAAGTCCTAAGGTGAGGTTTCAACTTTGTTTTAGAGAATGAGACCTTTAAAGAAGGAAATAGGTGATCTCTGTTACTCATAATGCCTTTGGGGACAAACTGAGGGAGCAGGCTCACTTGTCACATGCTACAGCAGTAGGAAAAGGTATAGTATGCAACCTGCTGAACCTAGTTGGTGAGCTTGGGAGGTGGACCAAGACTAGTTGGAAGCACAGCTGGCATCGTTAGACTCCAGAGTGCTTGCAGTCAAATGATGATAGCTGTCTGTTGAGGATGGGTAAAGGACAGGGACAACCACCATAGTCTTAAAGGCTATCACATCTGTAAAGAAAAGGTTGTGTAAAGTTTTGCATTTGACCAATAATGCTTTCAGTATTAAGTGTTAAGAGCTGTTGCTGCCCTAATCCAAAGAAGTTACATATCTTCAGAAATCAAGATTAAACTGTCAGCATCATGACTTGCTTGTGGCTTTTGGGGGAGGGTTCTTTTGGTGGTTTATTTCTGTTTATTTAAAAGAGGAAAATATTTTAGTCTCACTTTTTTTTTTTAGGACAAGGTTTCCAAAGGTGCTGATTTAATTCTATGGTGTGTAGGGAGTTTAGCCATGATATTTACAACCTAGACTGTATCCTGTGCGGTGACTGCAAACAGAATGAGACTTACTGTATAAATGGGTGTCTAGGAAGTGGCTTCACAGGTATCTAAAAAGAAAATGAGTTAAACTCTGAATAGTATGATACTTATCATAGGGGTGGGGAACATCCAGCCAACAGGCCAGATACGGATGCTGCTTAATTTAATCTGGCCCGCAGCAAGTCTCTGTGCCACAGGCCAGAAGCCCTGAGCCTTGGCACCCCTCCAGCTCCCAGGCAGAGGGGCGATCAGGGAAGTTCTGCTTGCTGCCCCCAGTGCCAGCGACGCAGCTCCCTTTGGCTGGGAATCACGGCCAATGGGAGTGCAGGGATGGCAGTTGTGGGCACAGGCAGCGCACACCTCACAGGTCCTGGTTCCTTTGCCTAGGGGCTGAACATGCCAGCCACTACAGGGAGCAGTGCAGAGCCCCGGCAGGCAGGGAGCCTGCCTTAGCCCCGCTGTGCCACCAACCAGGAGCCGCCTCAGGTAACCAATATCCAGCTGGAGCCCACACCCCAACCCCCTGCCCAGTCGGAACCCTCTCCCTTACCCTAACTCCCTCCCAAACCCTGCACCCCTATCCCAGCTGAGAGCCCGCTCCTGAACCCTTATTTCAGGCCCCACCCCAGAGCCTAGGGGAAGCCCCGAGCCTCTGACCCTCCACCCCCACTCCTCAGCCGGGGCTGTGTGTGACCTGCGACTGATTTTTTTTTTTTCTATGGGTCAGTGGTCCCTAATAGGTTCCCCACCCACGTTTTTTTTTTTTCTATCAGCTCTTTGTATTCCAGTCCTTGCCATTAACTTGAGGGTCAGTACTTTGAATTCGCTGTTTCTGATGCTTGGGGTTCTCTTGTGTATCAAAATAATAATAATAATTGGTTTGGACACCAGTACTAAAATGAGTGATAATGAACTATAGGTTTATTAGAGATATGATTAATCTGGATTGTGATGGATATGGAGATGCTCTGTAATCTTTATGAATACTGTATGTTGGGCTGGTTAATGCAATCCCAGGATGGTAGGACTTTAGGTGAGAGTAAATGGGTGTAGACTGTTGTTTTAAAATCCTTTTTCTCTAATGCTTTGTTCCTACTCCTAAATAAACAATATTGTGGTTTTAGAGGCTATCTGGTCACTATGTTCACCACTGGTCACAGACTCCTGAAAGGAAGAAACCGCAGATGCCTGAGTTCAGGCAGATCTGCAGCGTAAGAATGATGGATACACAGAGTACTGTCGCCAGGACCTGGTTGATGAATGGGAGAATTTTGAAATTCCACCCCAGGTGAGGAGCCCTCAGAGAGACCATAAAGAGGACAGAGGTGCAGCTAACCCTGTAATTGTGATGTGGATTACAGGAAATAATGATAATAAGGTGCATAAGGTTTGTCTAGCAAGTTAGAAACAGTATTTGCAGAAGAGGCCTTCAGGGCAAGTATATGGAGTGTACAGATTAGAAATGTCCAGACGACAATTCCATTTCATGGCAACATTGGAATGCAAACCAAATCTTTCAAATGTTTTTTGCAAAAATGGAATTGCCTAAATGTCTGTTTTTGGATTGAAACCTGAGCATTTTGATTTGGAAAGTTCTTTTGGGCCCAGGGAATACATTCTTTCTTGACAAAAAAAACAACAAACTATTCCCAATGAAAACTTTGTTGAAACTGATATTTCTCCATAAAACATTGCAGCTTCTACAAAATAGCAGATTTCAGCAAAATTTCATTTAGAAGAAAATGTAGAGGTGTTTTCTTGCAGAGCATACATGATTGAACTAAACAAGGAGATCCCTTCGACCTCTTATAACCCTGTCAGTGCTGACTCTAAAACCTGTGAGAGAAGCAGGAAAAAAATCCAGCATGATCTGGGTATTTGCTTGTTAAATCTTCAGTAAGAAGAGAAGAACAGGAGTACTTGTGGCACCTTAGAGACTAACAAATTTATTAGAGCATAAGCTTTCGTGGACTACAGCCCACTCGTGGACTACAGCCCACTTCTTCGGAAGAAGTGGGCTGTAGTCCACGAAAGCTTATGCTCTAATAAATTTGTTAGTCTCTAAGGTGCCACAAGTAC
>NC_048306.1:64254142-64277442 GCF_013100865.1 Trachemys scripta elegans | reverse complement strand
TAGGGTCTGGGGGCTGCCCGGCAAACCGTGAAGCCGGTAGCACTCGGGCAGCCCTTTCCGCGTGGCTGGGAGTGGGAAGGAGGAGGGGGCGGAGTTAGGGCGGAGAAGGGGCGGAGTTGGGGTGGGGAAATGGGCGGGGCCAGAGGCCTGTGGAGGGTCCTCTTTTTTTTTTTATTTGTTCAATATGGTAACCCTATCCTAAATAGCAAAAGGCACATCCCTGACAGACATCTGTGACAGCACATCCCTGATCCTAAGCACTGAGGCACTAGAGCTTCTAAAAAAAGATGTTTGTAAGATTTTCTTTTTCCTAATCTCTCTCTAGGAAATGGCTGAACTGATTTGGCTGGAAAATTTCCCCCCAAAATGAGTCAAAGGCATATATCCAGCATGTGAAATCTCAGTCTAAACTGTTAATTTGGCATAGTTATAAGCAACTGAAAAAAGGAACTTACAATTGGATGATTTGGGCAACCTTGACTAAAAGCTGTAATACCAGTGCTGCCTATAATATGCAAGCAGATTTATTGCTAAATAGAATGCTTTATGTACATTTCCCATAAAGTAGAGGTTGTGTTTTCCTACTCAACAACAACAAGGAATCCTTAATTTCGTATTAAAGTAACTCAGATTGTGGCAAATACTAAATTACTTGCTAATAAAGATGATGGTATTTAAGAGGAATAAACACTTTGAAGACATGCAAATACAAATAGTATTTATTATCATTTTGATCCCTTTAGTTATTGTGACTGATTTATTAATGCATTACTCCAGTCCTGTGCCAATGAAATTTAATTGAAATCAAAACTGGAATAATGAAGTGATGAATCAAGCTTGTTGTTTGCAAATCTCCCCTGGAGAACATTAGTTTATTTACAAGCATGTTTTAATTTTAAAACTGCTACCAGTTTTTTACTTGGTTTGAGGATATCTGGAGCCTTTAGGTAATTTAAATTTAAATAATTAAGAAAATGTACAACAGAATGATACAAGAAACATGGTCACAATGTTTACCATTCTAAACAGTTCAGCACTGTATATCTAAATTTAATCAGGATGGTCTGAGAGTTCCATTTTTCTACCAGTTTGGCACTAAAAGGAAAACTGCAGTGTACTATAAAAGATACTTTAATCACTAAATCTAATTACAAAGCTGAGTAAATGACTAAAACACGGAAATATAATAAAGAATAATTAACACTTATTCAAAAAACTATCATGATGACAGTTTTATGGGGCAGATTAGGGCTGAAAACATTTTGGTTATAAGCAATAGAAGCCTGGGTGCTTGGGTAGATATTTATTATTTATTTCTAGTATGGTAGCACATAGGAACTTGAGTGAAGAATGAGGTCCTTATTATGCTATTCCCTGAACAGACAAAGATGACAGTCCTGCCCCAGAGATAGTCACAATTTAGGTGTCAGAATGACAGAATAGACACATGAATGGGGCATGGTGGAAGGGTGACGTAACAAAATGAGCAGCGTTTACCTGGAAAATGGCTAAGGTAAATGGTTTTTTAATTGTTTTTAATTGTTTAATTTAATGGTTGGTTTAACAAAAAAATAGAATGATCTTTAAACCAACTTTGAAACACTTATAATTTTGACCTCAATTTTCTCATTGTTCCTCTGTCTCATGAGAGTGGGCCGCCTGTTGAGAAGCATAATGCTGTATTATTAAGAAGGCAGTCCTCACTGGCTCCCTTCAAGGAATGGAGATACTGAAAGAGTGATTTCTAAAAACTGTTCTGAAAATTTCTTTTAAAAACCAAATAAACAACATATCCTCCTTTCATCCCATCTACCTACCAGTTGTCTACTTTTCATACCACTTATCTGTCTATGTTATAGCACAGGGGTCGGCAACCTTTCAGAAGTGGTGTGCCGAGTCTGCATTTATACACTCTAATTTAAGGCTTCACATGCCAGTAATACATTTTAACGCTTTTTAGAAGTTGTCTCTATAAGTCTATATATTATATAACCAAACTACTGTTATATGTAAAGTAAACAAGGTTTTCAAAATGTTTCAGAAGCTAAATTAAAATGCATATCTTATCAGTTTAGTGTGATCCTTGCCCTTGCTTTTTCTTGCTGAGTTTTCCAATGTTTGGCACGTATTTGTATACTTTAAGCTGCACACAGGCTTCTGAATGATCAGTTGTTAACTGGCTGGCAGGAGGTCAGCGGCTGGAACCCCAGCAGCTGAGGTGGGTGGAGCTGGCGGCTAGTAGGGCTGAGCAGGGCTGGAGGCCTGGACCCTGTCTGGCAGGGGGCCTGCGCTGGAACTCCAACCGGAAGCAAGGTGAGTGGGGCTGCAGCGGGGACCCCGGCTGGTAAGAGGCCAGCAGCTGGAACCCCAGAGCAAGCAGTGACTGAGCGGCTCAGCCCGCCGCCGCTCTGGGGTTCTGGCGCCAGCTCCTGCCAGCTGAGGTCTCAGCTCACTGCCTGCCAGCTTGGGGTTCCTTCACCTAGGCCAGCAGTGGGTGCTGAGTGGGACTGGCGGTGGGACCCTGACTGGCAGGAGCCAGCAGCGGAAACCCCAGAACGGCGGTGGGCTGAGCCGCTCAGCCTGCCACTGCGTGCCATCAAAAATTGGCTCGCATGCCACCTTTGGCATACATTGCCGACCCTTGTTATAGCAAATCGCAACCATGTTTAAATCTCATAAGATTCTTCTAAAACCAACTAAAAGTTCTGAGTGACTGCTCAGTAAATTCCAAATCGTTCAGTGAACTCCACATAGTCTTAAAAGTCTTGCCACAAGGAGACCTTGTATGATAAGGTACTACAACTTCTGTATTTAGCATTACGTGTGTTGAACCTTTGAGGAAACATGAAATAACCTGACTTTATTTTATGAGGATAGAATTCTTGACAAAATTGCACCCTTGAGATACAGGAGAATTTGTTTGTCAGAACTAAAAGTTGTCTTGAACTTTAATAGATCAAAGGAAACTGAAGTTTATTACAAATTTTAATCGTCTTTCATGCTGTAAGCCACCAGGGCTTCTCTGCTGCTGCAGATAAGTACGGCTGTACTGGAAAAGTACATTTCACTCTTCGATTATTTTTTCTTCAAGAACTCTGACAAATAAGCAACCAAGCATTCCTTTCAAAATAAATAAAGTAGAACATCCAAAATACAGGTTCCCACTTTAGTACCATTCCTGTGAAATTGGATTATAGTGAATTTTTAGATCAGTAATTTGTGCCTTGTGTCATAAAACGTGCAAATTCTATTTCTGTTTCTCTGAACAAATATTGCAATATGAGACTCTTCCCTGGTGTATTGGTCTAGTAGTTTATGTATGTTCTTCAAACCCAGCTGCCTCAAGTTCAGAGACTATATAGGCTTTACCTAAATATGATCCACTTCCTCTGTGTAATTATGTCACTTTCTCTATGTAATTATGTTGATCTTTTATTAAAGCTGTAGGCTTGGTACCCAGTTCTATTAGCATATTGTCTCTTCTTCCCTGTCTCTGGAACGGAGACCAAAAGCTCTTTCCTAAATTATTTCACCAGCTTGATAATGTGAGTGCACATTGCCTGTAAGGTTGTTTGTAAAGCCCAATAAATCTTCAGATGCTGTTTCATATATTCAAAAAGTTTAGAAGTGTTCTGCCTTCTTACTGTTATATACTTGCTTAAAAGGGTTAAAACATGTCAAGTTTATGATGAGGGGAAAGGCAAAGAAAGATGTTATTGCATTCTTGTTCTCAGGCATAAAACAAGCCAGTTTGTGTGCTATTTGTCAAGTATGACTTCTGTTGTAATAGGTATTTGCATTGTTTCATCCCTTAACTTCCATATCTATTACCTTATGTTTGTAAATTCGCCTGTTACACACTGCACAACATTGCCTTTGAACTCTATCTGTTGAAATACTCATACAAACTCTCATCTCTCATATATATATATTGGAACCTCCCTTTGTCATGGCCTGGAAGAATAGAGACTAGATTTAGAGGCGTTAAGCATGCCTCTGACTGTAGAATCCATGAAGTGTATATATGTTAGAGATGGGCCCAAGCTAAAACTCTGAGTCCAACTCCCTTAAACTTTGGAAAAGTTTGAGTCTGGAGGATCCAGTATTTGTGGTTTACCCTGATCTCCAGTGTTTGTGGCTTCATACTTTTCATGTTTGAAACCATCAAGCACTGAGGTTTCCTGCAACAAAATGTCTCTATACATTAAACTTTGTATAATGTCCAATAGCACATTAAGGGCACCAAATATAGCCTTGTGATAATATTAAAAAGTTAATAATGAGAGAAACACAACTAAACTAAAACCTTTCCATCAGAAAACAAAACCTTTCCCAGTTTCTTCTATCTCCCCATCATTCTGCTGGGGATCATATATGTACATGATGTATTTTGCTGTTGCTTGTAACTTGCACTGAGAACCCACTTAGTCTTTTGAGGCAACTGACCTGCTAAAATAATTCATCCCTATCTGCTTTAATTTAGGTGGCTCTCCGTGGTGGATAGTCACGAGGGGCTAAGATACTGTACTGGTTTAGTATTTAATATAATAACAGTTACCCCAAAGGTCCAATGGGTCCCTTGGAATAGCAAATGCATTTAGGGTTTGTTGAAAAATTATATATTTTTTCAATTGAATTATTATAATGTCTGTCTTCTGTTGCCCTGCATTAGGAAGAGTGATAAATTGTTCTCCTTCACAACTTAAATTGCAGCTGGGGAGGCTTAGGTTAGATGTTAACTACTTTGCAGCTAGGAAGTTTTTCCTAAGCACTAGAACAAAGTACTTAGGGAAGTTGTGGAATCTCTGTCATTGGAAGTTTTTAAAAACAGGTTAGACAAACACCTGTCAAGGATGGTCTAGATAATACTTAGGGCTGGTCTACACTGTTTTGTTTCTCTTATCTGGAAACAAGGGGAGCCTCACCATTTGACCATCCAGTTCCTTATGGATGACCAGCAAGTGCTATTTGCATCACTGGTGGGCCTCAGAGCACAGTTCAGGAGTCTTGGTTTATGAGTCTACCACAGACTTCCTTGTGTGACCCTGTGCAAGTTGCAGTGCGGGAAGTCTAGGTTGGATATTAGGAAACACTATTTCACTAGGAGGGTGGTGAAGCACTGGAATGGGTTACCTATGGAGGTGGTAGAATCTCCATCCTTAGAGATTTTTAAGACCCAGCTTGACAAAGCCCTGGCTGGGATGTTTTAGTTCGGTATTGCTCCTGCTTTGAGCAGGGGGTTGGACTAGATGACCTCCTGAGGTCTCTTCCAACCCTAAGCTTCTATGATACTGCTTTCCTACAATACAGGGTTGTTAGGACTGAATTAATATTTGTAAAGTAGCTTTAGTCCTTGAAAAGAAATTGCTACAGCAAGGCATAGTGTAATTATATTGTTAAATGTACAGCCTTCCCCCAAACTGTAGATGATCCATTGACTTAAATTACTGTATTGTGGACACATCATAATTGCCTTGTCTGATACAATATATTCCACCTCAACCTGATAGTGTGACTAGCTTCCTCATAATGGGCATCTGACTGTGGGCAACTGAGACCCTAATGTATGAAAGGACATAAGCCTGTGCTTAAGTCCAATGATTTCAAATCTTTAATCATGTGTATTGTCCGATGATTTCAGTTTAAACACATGCTTAAGTGCTTTCCTGAATAGGGATGCTTTCCTGAATTGGGGTTAAAATCTTATGGTCCATTCCTAAAACTTCTTCCTCATGAAATTACTAGTGTGAGCAAGGGAAATGTCAAGAAGGAGATTGTAGGGTCGGGCTCTTACTCAGTCTCAAAATGACACATACTTTCTAAAAAGTGCTAATGATATGCAGCTAGCTTTAGGGTTTGTATTTCTCTGATCTGCTTTTCAACTGTCTTCCTCTCTTTAAAGTAATGCACATGGGTAAGAATGTCTTTACTGTGGAGACTGTTGCTTCACTGCTGTTTTCTTCAACTGAGTAGTGCTTTTAAATACTACACAGTTTAAAACTTAAATCAGGATTAAATTATTAGTTTTTAAATTTTTCCTCCGCCAAAAAATGAGGTAATGGCCTGGTACCATATTAAACTTTATCTCCCCTGGAAGATAAATGCTAGAGACATTAAAGTGACTATTTTATCAGTTTTAGCTAATAACAAGATCTTGGCATCTGTCACCCATTAGTCTTTTCAAGAAGAAAACACAGTAGCTCCCAGCTGCTTGTATGCGAAGAGACAGGTGGGGGAGCGTGGGATGGGGTGGGGATGCAGGAGTATGTTCTGAGCGGTAACAGAGTTAAGTTCACATTACAAGAGTTGAATGGGTTATAGTGTGTGACTTTTTTGAAGACCACATGTATTAGGAAGGGGATACTAGAATAGAATACTAGGAGAAAAACACTTTAAAGAACCAAAGTCAGATGTGCAAAAGTATGTGTAGAAGAAACATTGACACTGGTGTTTTGTTTAAATTGGACACACATTGACACAGATAAAATTATTCTAAAACACCCAAATTGTATAAAAATGTAGTGTTGTAATATTTTATATAGCTAACTATGTTAGAAGGTAGACTTGGTTACTACATAGCTTACTCACTTCTGCAGAAAAAATATTGACTGCCCTTGTCCTGGCACACACGGCTAACATCTGAGTCCTGTTAGTTGGTAGAGTCATATTTTATTTTTATGACTGATCATAATCTGCATTCCTTAAAAATGTATTTGCAATTTCCTTTCGTTAGAATATAATGGAGAAGTTGCACTGCCTTAACAGGCAATTTAAACAATGCAGTGGGCCACATTTCCCCCTCAATTACATCAGTGCAGCGCAGCTCTAATTGTTTCAGTGGGGTTGTGCCAGTGTAACTGGAAGAATAATTTGGTGCTATATGGCTGTGTGGAAGTAAAACAGTAGTTAATCATGAGAAGGAAGGGTTAAGAGGTATGCTTCTTTCTTGTCTACATATATTTAATTTTATAGTTGAGTGGTAGTTGAAATGTGTGTGAACAAAGTGTTTGCATAAAACCAAATGCAAAGTTGTATGTACAGGAATAAAGAATGCAAAACATACCTACAGAATGGGGGAATGTTGCCTGGAAAGCAGTTTCTCTGAAAAGGATTTTAGGGGTCATAGTGAGCAAGCAACTGAACATGAGCTCCCAGTATGATGCTGTGGCAAGAAGGTTGGGAATCGTGAGCAGGAGTAGAGAGGTGATTTTTACCTCTGCGTATGATATTGGTAAGACTGATACTGGGATATAGTGTCGACTTCTGTTGTCCACACTTCAAAAAGGATGTTGAAAAATTGGACAGGGTACAGAAAAGAGCCACAAAAAGGATTTGCAGGCTGGAGAAAATGCCTGACAGTGAGAGACTTAAAAAACATAGTCTGTTTGGCTTATCAAAAAGAAGATTAAGGTGACTTGATAACAGTGCATGGGGCAAAAATACTGATATTAATGGGCTCTTTATATAGTGGAGAAAGACATAAGAACCAGTGGCTGGAAGCTTAATTAGAAATAAGGCACAAAGTTGTAACAGTGAGGGTAATTAATCAGTGGAACAAATTACTAAGGGAAGTGATGGATTCTCCATCTTTTGATGCTCTCAAATCAAGATGAGATTCTTTTCTGGAGGATTTGCTTTACTCAAACCCAAGTTATTGGGCTCAATACAGGGGTAACTAGGTACAATTTAATCGCCTGTGATGTACAGTTAGGTCAGACTGATGATCTAATAGTACCTTCTGGCCTTAAATTTATTTTTAAAGGTGACTTGCAAATATAATTAAAAATTGGGTGTGTACCCCCCCCCCTTTTTTTTTGTTTCTTTATGATAGCCTGACAACTTTACCAAAAAAAAAAGTGTGAATGAACTGAGGTCAAAACATTTGGCATAAAGGGTATATTTTGACATCATCCATATAAATGTGGAGGTTAATCATGATGGCATTTGAGGAGGGAGAAGAGGACGAGGACAGAAACCTGAGGGATGCTGACAGGTATTTAGCAGGGCTGGGCGAGAGGAGGAATTAATTACATGCATCAAGTTTTGAAAGCAACAGCTCAGAAATCAAGGGCACCAGATATTTTCCTAGTTTTCCAGACTTTGTGCATCAAACTTTCATTAGTTTTGCATTGAGCTATTTCCTTTCTCTCTTTTGAGTAGATCTGTTTAAAATTTTCATATGAAAAATCCAATTTTTTCAGCCAGCTTTCATTTTGTGTTGATTTCTGAGGCCAGGTTGAAAATTGCAGCTTAAAATAAAAAGGCCCTTCATAGATTAATGGTTACTTTTTACTAACGCAAAGTCATACAAGAGTAGACAAGTTGTGTTATTCAAGAAACATTTCACATTATTACATCTTGCAAAATTCTTCATCAAATAAATTGTTTAATTTAGCAAGTTAATTGCACATACTAAATGTGGTTCACTTTTCAGGTGTCACCCAGAACTTCTGTGAATAATAGTATTTTTTGGTGTTCTATGGCTCAGGAGTGCAGTCTTCATTCTTAAAGCATGTTTGTTGGTATAAGGAATTCCTATTACTGTGCCAAACAGTTAATAGACTACAAGTTGCCAAGAATAAATAAGCTTGTCAGTCTCCACTGTGTATATACATGTGATGTGAGAAGAGGTGTTAAATAGGCATCTGTATGTGCGATTAGCCTTGTACCTGTTGTCACATCACATTAAATTACAGTTTAAACAAGGATGATATCTTCCCCACTTGTGTGTACAAGTGTATGGCACTGAATGAGTGGCATAATGATTACTCTCTCCTATCTTGGTGTGTCACTTGCTGGTTGATGTACAGCAGTCTGTAATGAGATGATTGAAAGAAAGGCTTATAAACCGACTTGTAGGTTTTATTGCCTAGGATGAGTGTATTTTAGATACACTTACTGTTTGGGAGGAAGAGTGAAAGGAATATCTTATTTGTATTTATTTTACTTTGTGGCGTCATTAAATTAGTCTCCTTTTTGAATGATGTTGCAAAATTGCGTCTGTCTAATTTGAGCTGTGACATGGAACTGACAAGACAGAAAGAAAAGGGACCAAGTGCTCTGTCTTTCTGAAAAAATACAGTTTTCCCCCATCTGGCAGCTGCTGAAATGATGCTGAAGTGGAGAGCTTTCATAATAATCCTTAATATGAGGAGGAGATGCCCAAAAACACATTTAGAAACATGACAGAACTTTGGAAGCAGGCTCACCGTCATACATTACTGGAATAAGCTGCTGGAGTCTGGAAGGAAACCTTAGGTTTCCTGTGAAAAATTTGCCACATTGCAAATATCTCACTTTGTATTAAATTCCTAACCAGCCCAAGAAACTGAAAGAGCTATTCCTGTGAATCATGTTTTCTTTACAATTTTATATTTCAGCTTAGCAATTCATTTTTTTTAATTGATGGGATATTACTAGCGTTCATAAGCCTCAGTACAGCTGATGCCCACAGAGATTCTGCTTTGAGGGCTTGTATTCTTCCAAGCTCACTACCACAGTTGGCCACTTCAAATGCAGAAAATACACACAAAAGTTATAAACAAAAATGGAAAATTAGTGATTAAATGGTAGGCCTACAAAATGTATTTTAATGTAGCTATAACAACATTCTAAGTACACAGTGTTGTGGGGGAATAACAATTAGTTCCTATCCTTGGAGTAACGCTGTTCTCTTTTCAGGGACAAATTCTTAATGTTCTAAAAGTAAAACTGATTTTCATAGTTGAGTTCTCAAATATTCAGAATACCTCTTTCCTGCTGTCTCCTGCAGTATTCGAAGAGTCACTGTTTAGTATTATTTGTACCACCTCAAGGTCCGTATAGTGCAAAGTGAAATTTTATTTTTAAAACCTTGAATGTTAGTGTTTCAAATATTTTGGGTGTGGATGGTCTGTGTATTTTATAGGTGGAGCACGTAGCAACACACGCAGTTAAGGGTTGTCAAGCATTCTCTTTCTAAAGAGACTATGTTCCTTAACTGTTACCTTTCTGGCTGAAGTTTCTATGTTTACTCCTTGCCCCCCGGTGATTTTTTTTTTTAAAGTAAATTTCATGAAAAACTGTAGTCATGTCTTGAATATGAAAAGAATGAGAAGGGGGAGATGGTGTGGAGGAACTCCTTTTGTCATTAGAAACAGTTATTGGCAGTTGTTTTGAACAGCTCTAGCACTTCAGTGGTTTGGGAATCAGGTTCCTACGCCATTTCCTTCCGTGATGCCAATATAGGAGGCATGGGTGCAGAAAGAATGCCAGAAATGGCACTTTCTTATGCCCTGCAAGATCCTGGCTGCCCTTTTGGCTTCTTTGGGATATTGGTAACTGTCGTATGTTAGAACTGCCCAACTGCTGCTCTGATTTACAGCTGGAAACTTGGCTCTGGATCATGGGCATACAAAGATAAACTATATGCTACTGTAACCCCCAAGGAGATTACCTAGATTCCTGGGGCTCTGTCTGCTGGCAGCTCAGGGAGAGGCACACTGTTCCTGGTAGGGAGGGGGAGCCAAGGCAGACTCGGAGTCTGCCCAGCAACCAATAGGGAGTGACAGGCCCTCCCAGGTTGCTCAGGAAAGGGGAGAAGCCATTTTTTTTGAGACAGTCTGAAGCCAGGCAGGGCAAGGGCTGAATGGGGAGCTGGTGAGTCCCAGGCCTGCATACAGGGTTCCCCCTGAGAACTGGCCTCTAGGGACCTGAAAGCAAGATCCCTCAGCTGGGCTTTTCCCGCTCCACTGATGACCACAAGTTTGTAGAGTTTTGCTGGGAAACTTCCCCAGCCAGGCTGAGTTAGCCCTCCAGCACCCTAGGTGAGACCCGTCACCACATGGTTAGCTCTACTCTGGCTGCTAGTCCAGGGCTGCTGCCTGCTGTGAGTGTGTCTGGACGCTGGGGTAGGAGAATACAGTTTGGATCTTAGTATAGTTGTGTAATCTGCACCTTGAGTCCTGCACCCCTTTGTGGTGAGGGGAAATCCTGGAAACAGAAGCCTGCCAGAAGAGGATCCCTGCCAGCTGGGATCAGCCCCTCTGCAGTGACCAAGGCATCCAGAGTCCTCTCTGAACCTGAGGATCATTCATGGAGTTTGTGAGTGCACCACTGCGGAGAAGATATTGTAGTCATAGGTCATCAAGGGCCCCAACAAAGTACGCATACCAACGGGACACTGATCTTACATTGCTACATCCAGTCACATGACTGGGGAAAACCACAGGTATTATCAGTGTTGGCACTGGTGACCCTAAGAATAGTGTTTTATCCTGTTCTGTTACATTTGTCTGCTGTTTAATATAATTACTGTGTTGAATATATTGTATGTATTTGTATTATTTCTTTGGAGTCTCCAACCAGCTGGCAAGTATATGGGGATTATCCTGTGGTTAGAATTTTCCTCCCAAAGTGCCCTGGTGACCCTGCCAGGAAGGAGTGAGGGGGGTGGAGGCACCGCCAAATAAATTCATAGGGAAAAATAAAGAAGATACACCCTCCTGAGTGGGTGGCGGGATTCAGAAGAACCCAGACCTGTCCATCAAAACCTGTAAGCAGATTGGCATTAAAGAAGGTAACCAGGTGGATAGGGGACGCTACACTACCTATTATATATAATACACTAACACTCAAGGTTGCCCCACAAGTTTCTCAGCCAGACCCAAGAATCTAGCCCAAAGTCCTTAATTGCATGATTTTATAGTATTATTTTGCCAAAGGACGCCTGCATCATTCAGTGTGCAGTTTGGACAACAAATGAGGCAGTAATTTAGACAGAGTTCTTACCTTATAATATGCAGTTAAAGCTAGTTCTCATCCTTTGAACCACATGATGTTGCCAATTTATAATCTGTGATTTTTACCATCATTCCTAGTTCTGAGCATTTTTACATTTATCACATTTAAAACTGCTTTAAAAGCCTTTAAGAGGCATTTTTAAAAATAATAATTTTTGATAGTTTAGGGCCATTGCACAGCTGGAAAATTTTCGTGTTTTTATTTTTTCTTTAAATAACTTTTTTTTTTTTGAGTTTAGAGTAAAACTTTTTAAAAACATTTTAGACCTAACCTGCAGAACTGATGTAGACTGAAACAAGAAGACAAAATATTTCAGATTTCATGTTATACGAACATGTTTAATACTTGAAGTTTGGCAACTGCTGCAAACACTTGAGGGCATTTTCTTATTACTATTTAGTAATTGAACTTTTAGAGCCCATGTAGGATTTAGTGAGAGAGGAGATATAGAAGCGGAAGGGACCTCGAAAGGGCATCTAGTCCAGTCCCCTGCACTCCAACCTGCTCTTAAAAATCCCCTATGATGGAGATTCCACATCCTCCCTAGGCAATTTATTCCAATGCTTAACCACTCTGACAGTTAGGAAGTTTTCCCTAATGTCCAACCTAAACCGTCCTTGCTGCAATTTAAGTCCATTGATTCTTGTCCTATCCTCTGCGGTTAAGAACAATTTTCCTCCCTTCTCCTTGTAACAACCTTTTATGTATTGTTATCTTGTCCCCTCTGTCTTCTCTTCTCCAGACTAAACAAACCCAATTTTTTCAATCTTCTCTCAAAAGTGATGTTTTCTAGACCTTTAATAATTTTTGTTGCTCTTCTCTGGACCGTCTCCAATTTGTCCACATCTTTCCAGAAATGTGGCACCCAGAACTGGACACAATACTCCAGTTGAGGCCTAATCAGCATGGAGTAGAGCAGAAGAATTACTTCTCGTGTCTTGCTTACAATACATCCCAGAATGTTTGCTTTTTTTGCAGCAGCGTTACACTGTTGGCTCATATTTAGCTTGTGAACCACTATGACCCCTAGATCCCTTTCTGCAGTACTCCTTCCTAGACAGTCACTTCTCATTTTGTACATGTGCAACTGATTGTTCCTTCCTAAGTGGAGTACTTTGCATTTGTCCTTATTGAATTTCATCCTATTTACTTCAGACCATTTCTCCAGTTTGTCCAGATCATTTTGAATTTTAATCCTACCCCCCAAGCACTTGCAACCCTTCCCAGGTTGGTATCGTCTGCAAACTTTATAAGTGTACTCTCTATGCCATTGCCTAAATCATTGATTAAGATATTGAACAGAACCGGACCCAGAACGGATCTCCGTGGGACCCCACTCGTTATGCCCTTCCAGCATGACTGTTAACCACTGATTACTACTCCCTGGGAACAATTTTCCAACCAGTTTTGCACCCATCTTATAGTAGCTCCATCTAGGTTGTATTTCCCTAGTTTGTTTATGAGAAGATCATGCGAGACAGTATCAAAAGCCTTACTGAAGTCAAGATATACCACATCTGCCGCTTCCCCCCTATCCACAAGGCTTGTTACCCTGTCAAAGAAAGCTATCGGGTTGGTTTGACACGATTTGTTCTTGACAAATCCATTCTGACTGTTATTTATCACCTTATTATCTTCCAGGTGTTTGCAAATTGATTGCTTAATTATTTGCTCCATTATCTTTCTGGGTACAGAAGTTAAGCTGATTGGTCTGTAATTCCCCAGGTTGTCCTTATTTCCCTTTTTATAGATGGGCACTATATTTGCCCTTTTCCAGTCTTCTGGAATCTCTCCCGTCTTCCATGATTTTTCAAAGATAATTGCTAATGGCTCAGATATCTCCTCAGTCAGCTACTTGAGTATTCTAGGATGTATTTAATCAGGCCCTGTCTTTTGACTTGTTTTTTCCCTATTTTAGACTCGGATCCTACCTCATTTTCACTGGCATTCATTATGTTAGACATCCAATCGCCACCAACCCTCTTGGTGAAAACCGAAACAAAGAAGTCATTAAGCACCTCTGCTATTTCCACATTTTCTGTTATTGTCTTCCCCCCCATTGAATAATGGGCCTACTCTGTCCTTGGTCTTCCTCTTGCTTCTAACGTATTTGTAGAATGTTTTCTTGTTTCCTTTTATGTCCCTAGCTAGTTTGATCTCATTTTGTGCCTTGGCTTTTCTAATTTTGTCCCTACATTCTTGTGTTATTTGTTTATATTCATCCTTTGTAATTTGACCAAGTTTCCACTTTTTGTAGGACTTTTTTGAGTTTTAGATCACTAAAGATCTCCTGGTTAAGCCAGGGAGGTCTCTTGCCATACTTCCTATCTTTCCTACGCAGTGGGATAGTTTGCTCTTGTGCCCTTAATAATGTCTCTCTGAAAAACTGCCAACTGTCTTCAATTGTTTTCCCCTTAAACTTGTTTCCCATTGGATTTTACCTACCAACTCCCTGAGTTTGCTAAAGTCTGCCTTCTTGAAATCCATTGTCTTTATTGTGCTGTTCTCCCTCCTACCATTCCTTAGAATCATGAACTCTACCATTTCATGATCACTTTTACACAAGTTGCCTTCCACTTTCAAATTATCATCCAGTTCTTTCCTATTTGTCAAAATCAGATCTAGAACAGCTTCCCCCCTAGTATCTTTCTCCACCTTCTGGAATAAAAAATTGTCTCCAATACATTCCAAGAACTTGTCGGATAATCTGTGTCCTGCTGTGTTATTTTCCCAACAGGTGTCTGGGTAGTTGAAGTCCCCCATCACCACCGAGTTCTGTGCTTTAGATGATTTTGTTAGTTGTTTAAAAAAAACATCCATTCTTCTTCCTGGTTTGGTGGTCTGTAGTAGACCCCTACCATTACATCACCCTTGTTTTTTACCCTTTTTATCCTTACCCAGAGACTTTCAACAAGTCTGTCGCTTATTTCTATCTCAACCTCAGTCCAAGTATATTAATTTTTAATATATAAGGCAACATGCCTCCCTTTTCCCCCCGGTCTGTCCTTCCTGAGCATGCTTTATCCTTCTATACCAATATTCCAGTCATGCATATTATCCCACCAAGTCTCTGTGATGCCAACTATATCATAGTTGTGTTTATTTACTATTATTTCGAGTTCTTCCTGCTTATTCCCCATCTAGTATACAGTATACAGACATCTAAGATACTGATTTGATTTCCCCCTCCCCCAGTTCTGGCTTCTTTCCTTTTATTTCTGTTATAACAGCCCATGCTCCACCCAAATTCCGACCCCCTCCCAGGTCTCCATGTTTTTGACTTACCTCTGGGCTCTGGTCACCTGCCCCCGTATTTAGCATGTGAAGCTGGAGAAATATTTTATGCCTTTAATTTAATTTAATTTATTTTTATATATATATATATATATATATATATATATATATATATAAGATTTTAAAGTTTTGAATTAACTCCATGACTGGTTAATTACTTACATTTATTTGCAAATTTTGGCTGTAAAATAGTAAAGTCTTAGCACCATGTGGTCACTCAAGAACTTGTAATATCATTGAGCTTCAGTCATTGTCATCTTTTTGAAATAAAATAAAAGATGCCTGGAAGATTAACAGCAAACTACTGCAGTTCAGGATGTAGTGTCTGGAGTGTCTACTGTATTATTCCTCAAGTCCTGTAATCTATCTATGTCTCTCTCTTCCCCTCCCCCCATTTCATAATCACTAAGCCTTGTTAATGAATTAAACAACTCCATCCCCTAGGAGTTATGTTCCTAGTTGTATGTAAAAGAAACTTGAGATATCACAGATTTGCATTGCTGAATTTGGGGGAGGGGTGTTTGTGTATTTTCTCTAGTAGCCACCAGTCATAACCTATCCAATGTGGTTGAGGTGATGGTAGGGATAAAAAAACTTTAAAATCTTTTGAACAGTGTTTTCTGAGAATGTTTGTTTCAAAAAGTTTCACTACTGGGCACACTAGACAAAGAGATTGGATTCATCATTGGACTTTGTGGGCCATATTTTCTGCTGGTCTAAATGAGTGAAACTCCATGATATCAGTGGAGCTGCACCAGCAGTGGATTTGACCCACTGAGTGTATATAAAACTAATGCTTAAAACTTGTGTATCTTTTGTTTTGTAATTGATTTTTCTGAATGTAGGTAACTTTTGCAAACCATGCTGCAGTTCAATGGTTTAAATCAGTGTTTCTCAATCACCAGTTCGTGGACTGGCGCCGGTCCCTGAGATCTCCCTGACACAGTTTAGGAAGGTAGCAAGTTGTTCACTGGTATCAAAAAGGTTAAGAAACACTGGTTTAAATAATATATTACACACGTAATACAAACATAAAAAACTTACTAAAAAGAATTTAACATACAGTAACAAATGCTTGTAGGCTGAATGATATGGCACCAGTCTGGTTTCCAGAGAAGTTAAAGTAGAATCGCCAGAGTTACGAACTGACCAGTCAATCACACACATCATTTGGAACCTGAAGAACACAATCAGGCAGCAGCAGAGATAAGACCAAAAAAAAAAGCAAATACAGTACAGTACTGTGTTAAACGTAAACTACTAAAAAAGAGAGAGCATTTTTCTTCTTGATAGTAAAGTTTCAAAGCTGTATTAAGTCAATGTTAAGTTATAAACTTTTGAAAGAACAACCACAACGTTTTGTTCAGAGTTACGAACATTTCAGAATTACGAACATTCCCGAGTTCTACTGTAACTCACTTTGTTCCTCTATGGAAGTGTTTCAGTTTCCAGGCAGATATAGAAACGTGGTTTTAAAAGGCTGTTATTGCTGTTTTTGTTCAATAGTATTGAAGAACTTCATGTAGTTTCAAGAATTTAGGAGTGTGTTTACAAGCATCTAAATCCATTCAGGTGCAGTTGCTATAGTTGTTGTTTAGTCATAACTCTTGGCAGAGATTTGGTGGTCTCTGTGAAATTCATTGGTGATCTTAATCCAGTTCCTCTCAGATCAATATACTCATCAGGAGGGCTACCATCACAATAGGTATCATGTTGTTGGTGTAGACAGAAGTGTTTAATGGTTTGAATGGATACAGCGGCTGAATTATATACTTGCGTATCCATGTGATTCTTGTAGGTCAGGATAATGTGTGCTGATGGAGTAGCTTGGGGAGCTTGTATATCATTGCTCTTGGATTTTCAGTTTTCAGTGCTGCCAATAAGCACATAATTCAGATTTAGAAAAGTAAAATCAGAACCTTCCAGATGGGCATTTTTTCTATAAGAATCTGTCAACTGAAAGAAACTTGTTTATTTGTGGGGAAAAATAATATATAAAAACAATGAAATTTCCTGTTTTTACTTTCAGTAACCCCTAGAAAGAAAGGCTAGGCACGATTTGTAGGGCCAAGCTAGGTTTGCTGAGAAGTGCATTTAGCCTTAAGAGACCCCTTACTGTCCCTAAAACGGGAAGGGAGTTGGTATATAAAAGTTAGGAGCTATTAGTTTAGTTGTGCAGAAAGTTGTGTTATTAACAGATTATAAGATCTTGCATTATTATTGGAAATCCTGAACTCTTGTGTAACAACACTAGCCCCCACTATTGCTATAACTTTAGCAATACTGGGATAGTGCTGGATTACTAGCTCATATTTTAGAGAGTCAAATACTGAGCTGAAAACCTTATGCTTGTTTTACTATATATGTAATGTGATAAAATGTTGACACTGCTGCTTCATAAATCAGTATCACTTGTATATATTTTTCAAGTTTGTGAAAATTTTACCACTAATTGTTACCCTTTGCCAAGCATCATCTTTTTTTGTTCCTGAAAATGTTGATGTCCATTTTCTTCTTTAATAATAAATAAAATGTTGATTTCAAAATATTAATCCTATATTATTTTTTCTTCCATTTTTTTCAGCGGAACCCCTGCCTTTAATGGACTTGTGCCGAAGATCAATTCGCTTTGCTCTTGGCAGAGATCGCCTGCATGACATAGAATCTCTACCTTTGCCCCAGTCTCTGAAAAATTATTTACAGTATCAATAAGAAGTCTTAGAACCCTTTTTCTGGCCTCACGTTGGACTAAATCAATGCAAATAGCAGAAATTATTGTTTACATCAAAATAGAAATCTTTGTGGTGGACACTTGAGTGTTATTTAAGTTTTAATATATGTATTTTTTTTTCTGAATCAACTGAAGCAGAACAAACTGGGGAATACTAACGTACACAAAAAACATCAATTTGATCTAGATTCACAAATTATCTGTTGCCTATAGGACAGTATCCAAGATTGAATTCTCCCAGTCAGATCCTTAGCTGGCACTTATTGGCTTAGCTCCATTGACTTCCGGTAGACACCAGCTGAAAATCTGGCCCCTAAGAGTTATCCTTATGCAGAATAGCATCCTTTGAATAATGTGGTTACTAGTGATAGAAATAACATTGTGTTAAGTTAACAATAATGTCTAAATCTTAAAATTTGATGTTCAGAGGTGCTGAGTAATCATTTTATCTGGAGTCTTGAATACTTAGCCCTTAATGTGTTAGAGGACTTATCATGTCTAAAATATATGAAGTAAGTCATTATATAGAACACCATTGCTGGATTTAAAGGTACATGAGAAAAATTGTTCCTGAAGAGTGGAAGGTCAACTAAATTGGATATAGTAATAAAGTCATTGCAGTCCAATGTTTTCAAGACCAAATTTCATTCCTCCAAAGTTTTGCATAGTTTATAACAACAAAGCTGTTCACTATCTTGAGATTTTAGGATATTCACATTTTAAGAAGCCTGTCACTTTTTTATTTGAACAAATTTATTTTTTTTTGCGTTATACCAACTCTAAATACTTCTGCTCTCTTTTTAATGTATGTGTGATATATTGTTTATTTATCTGTTTAACGTCTGTGGAGTCCTCATTTAACTGTTTCCATCTTGGAAGGAGTGATTTACTTCCCCCAAACCCCAGATGTATACATTTTTCAGGCTCAACCTGTTTGTAAAGATGCTGCTTTCTACTTGCATTTCTTATGTTTCAAGTTATCTGCCTGATCAGTTATCTAGTTTTTAAACTGGAAGTTGTTGTAATGGCAGGATGTTGACTGTTGAGACTTAACTGCCTTCAGCATATTTTAATGTGAATTTACTGATGAATGAGGAGAAAATTTCTAATAAAGTCTACTGTCCAAAATTAAAACAGTCTCTCCTTTCATTAACTATTAGATATACTTAACAGCGGCAATACATTCTGAGTTGAAGTTCAGTTTCTGTCGCACTTACACTGCTGCTCTGTGTGGTGTTTCTATGGCAGTGGTGTGGGTGGGGTAGAAAGGGAGAGGGACTCATCTGTCTTAGCAGTGCCAGTGCCCTGCTGCTAACATGTCCTACCTAATCGCTGTGAGTTTGTCAGCACCGAGATCAGTTGTATACTATATTGCAATGTCTTGCAGAGGGGGAGGCTGCGAATTACAAAACTTGTTATATCTCTTACTTTTTGCTTTGTTCAAGCCTTTTGCCTAACTATTCCTTTGTTCTATCCTTTCCTGCTCGTATCTTAATGTCTTCTTCCATTGCTGCTCATTGTTCTTGAAAAAGTCTTCCAGTTGTGTGCCCCAGTCAGCCTCGCTCTTCAAAGCAGAAACTTTCCATGAAATCTTGTAATCCTAATTCCCCAAAATATCATAAATTTTTTTGTTATATTCTTTCAAATTTGTATCCCATCTGATGTATGATCTATGGAAAATCATGCTTCTCAAAAAGCAGCGACTGCTCCTCCCTTGTTAACTACAGAATATCCTTCCTTTCCTGTAGCTCATCCCACCATGTCTAATGCTATATTCTTGTGTTTTTAACCAGTTTAAATTGCAAGAATCACAGGACCCCTTTAAAATGCTGTGTATACCTATGGTACTATGTAAATAATGTTATCGTTTGAGGACAAGGGGAGGCAAACACAATAACTTTAGAATGATGCAGAGTGACTGGAAGACCTTGTGCAGCAGTGAAGAACATCTCAGGTGAGCACTTCAAAAAAAAAAAAAAAAAAAAAAAAATCAGTGCCTTGTCCTTTAGCCTCATTGTTCACATTCCTTTTAATGACTGTGCCTACGCACAACTGTTACATTTTGGATGTTATCTTTCAATACCATTTTGTACCCTGACCCATGCTTGATAGTCTTTTGTCAATGCAAAAGTTAATTGTGTGACATAAACTAATGCCCATTGGGAACACAACTGAAACAAATCAATAGCAAATCTCCCCTTACACTCTGTCCATTAACCCAATTATTATACAACTTGGATTTGGACTTTCAGTAGAGGAATGTTCAATTACCATTCCCCCAAAATGTTAGGGAGGGAAAGTGTGAAATTAATAATCATGGAGGTATAACAGCAGCACATATCAGAAAGCAGATTTGATTATGTAAAAAAACCAGTTTCAGTATTTTAAAGTGATAAAATATTTTACAAGCACATTGATTTTAGTGTATGATTTTCCATGCAGTGCAGCCTTTTGCCTAACAATAATTTGGTATAGCCTCCCCTGCTCTTATTCAACCCCTGGCCATGGTACCATCTTCAGATAAGTTCTCAGGCTACCTGCAGGAGACCTGAGTTTGCAGGTAGCTTGTGAGATCTCTCCAGGAAGAGAAGCCCTATATCAGATTAATGAATGTGAAGTACTTCCAGCTGTCATCACACTAAAAACCGGCTTTTGTCCCCTTCCAGGAAACTTTATAGCGAAACAAGTGCAGGATATTTATAGTGCTGAGATCAATGCTTACAATCTAAGAAGCCAGAAACACCCACACGTACAAGTGGACAGTAAACATGCAGAAGATGAGCAGGCATCCTGAATGGCATTATTTATACTAACAGCGAGTAAAAAAAAAAAAAAAGAAAACAGGAATTTTTTAAAAGCTATTTAAACATCTCTATTACCAAAAAATCATAAAAAACCTTACAATCCAACATCTCTCAACCCGAAAACAGTCAATGGAGCCACCTTACAGATAGACTAGTCTTTCAATGTGTGTCAACATGGATCCCACTTCATGTGCATAGACCTCTTGTGCAAGATTGGAGTTCTTTGCATAGCAGTGTCTCCTGGTGCTACGCATGCACCTGTGCCGCCTTCTGCTGCCATGTAAGGACATAAAGGACAGAGCAGCTGCATGCCTCACTCAGTTCCTTTGTTCATGGCAGTGAGATGAACCCCGCAAGTGCGCTGGTTGGTTGAGTACCATGGACAGAGATTGCTTCCTACAGGTCCAGGAAATCCTGATACAGACCAAGAGAACATCTACCAGTGTAACATAATCATCTGAATGGTACAGATTATTGATATGAGCAGCCCGATATGGTCTGGACCCATTCCAGGCCTCTATACTGAAGATCCTTGACTTCTTATTTCACTTGAAATAGTCTGGCCTTTCATTTGTCTCCATTAAGATTCACCTCACAGCAATCTCAGCTTGGCATATGCCTATACAGTTATGTTCGATCTCGTCTCGTCCCATGGTGTCAAAGTTTCTCAAAGCGCTATTACACACTTACCCATCTACTCCTGTCTGGGGTCTCAACATCATCCTCCTCATGCTCATGAAGCCACCATTTGAGCTTCTCTCAGAATACTTCTTACATCACCTCTCCATAGTCAGGCTTCCCAGTGGCTATCATGTCAGCCAGGAAGGTGAATGAGCTTCAGACACTTATAGCCGAACCACCTTATTCAATATTCTGTAGCCACACTCAGCACTAGGAGAGAGGAATTGCTCAAACTTAGAGGCAGCCAGAACTTGGCTTTATTTCATTGACATGATCAAACCATTCAGACTGTCATCCTGTCTATTTTTAGCCACAGGCGGATGTTCTAAAGGTCAGGCCATCTCATCACAAAGAATATTGAAAAGGACAACACAATATATTTCACTGTGCTATTAGCTGGCTGGTGTATCTCTCCCACCAAACTTCAGGGCTCACTCTGGTTCAGGAATGTGCCAATATCAGAAATCTGTAAAGATTATTACCTGCAATAACTGGTTCTTCGAGATGTTGTAATGAGTATGGATCCCATGATATACCTCCATCCCAACTTTTTGGAGTTCCTAGCTACCACAGCAATTTGAATTGCCAGAGAACTGAGGAAGGGTCATAGTGACTCTGCCCTGCTTCAATGTGAGCACAAGGAGACACAGAGCACATGCAGGGCCGGCTTTAGGACCTGCGGGGCCTGATTCCGCAGTCCGGGTCTTCGGCGGCACTTCGGCAGCGGAGGGTCCGCTCCGCGTCTTCCACGGAACTGAAGGACCCCCCGCCTCCAAAGACCCCAGAGCTTTCCCCCCCCCTCCCCCCGCCACTGCCGAAATGCCACCGGAGCGAACCGCCGCCGGGTGAGCCTAAAGCGTGGGGCCCTCTTAGGCGCGGGGCCCTCTTATCCGTGGGGCCCAATTCCGGGGAATCGGCCTAAAGCCAGCCCTGAACATATGCACTGCTGTGACAGACACTTCTGTTCAAAAAAATCTCCTGTGAGGCATATGCACAGCTACAGTGAGATCCACACTGATTACAACCTCTTGAAGAACCTCAGTTGCTACCGAGTAAGTAACCGTTCTTTCTAATACCTCATTTATTCATTTGGACTAGCAAATACTCTTCGAACCTTCTCTTCCCTTTCTCCCCGCTCCCATTGTCTTGGACATAAGTACACAAAAGTTTGCCAGCTTACCTTCATTGAGCCCCTTGCCATAGGTTAAGGGACTCCAGTGAGGGGGTAGGAGAGAGAGTCTTCAGAGCAGTAATAGAAAGATTTCTTGGCACCCACTGAGTCTGTGTCAGGGTGAAGCTGTGACATCTCTAAACTGCTGTTGAATGTTATCCAGATCACCTACTGTAATATAAACAATCACATGCTGTTTACTAACACCTGGATGAGGCAAGGGCCCAGGTATTTCTTAGGAGGGAAGGGTCAGGCCTCCCTTTGTCTTAATGCGGTGGCAGCCATATTGTATAACACGTTGGGATTAAACCAGGGATCTCCAGAGCTAAAAGCATGGCCCTGCTGGATCTAAGGAACCAGGTCCTGAAGCTGAGAGCTGTAACAGACTTTCACTCATTGTGGTTTGGGCACAGAGGGGGACTCGTAACACAAACTGACCAGTGGGTTATACTAAGGAGGATTGCTCCTCCTCTCTTGGTCTCTGGTCCTCTTTCCTGGCACTTCCATGAAGTCCTCTCAAAGTGTACAGGGCTTAAGATCCCTTGTGTCAGCACCATGCACTGGAACTTGCAGACTGATACATTGAGGACTCTGACTGAACCTTCTCAGCTTCCCTCTGATACTCCCTAACTTTAATAAAACGAAGAACAGGAGTACTTGTGGCACCTTAGAGACTAACAAATTTATTAGAGCATAAGCTTTCGTGGACTACAGCCCACTTCTTCGGATGCATACATTCTATATGCATCCGAAGAAGTGGGCTATAGTCCACGAAAGCTTATGCTCTAATAAATTTGTTAGTCTCTAAGGTGCCACAAGTACTCCTGTTCTTCTTTTT
>NC_048306.1:64201603-64253844 GCF_013100865.1 Trachemys scripta elegans | reverse complement strand
GGCTAGCTTGATTATCACTTCAAAAGTTTTTTTTCTCTTAATTAATTGGCCTCTCAGAGTTGGTAAGACAACTCCCACCTGTTTATGCTCTCTGTATGTGTGTATATATATCTCCTCAATATATGTTCCATTCTATATGCATCCGAAGAAGTGGGCTGTAGTCCACGAAAGCTTATGCTCTAATAAATTTGTTAGTCTCTAAGGTGCCACAAGTACTCCTGTTCTTCTTTTTGCGGATACAGACTAACACGGCTGCTACTCTGAAACCTAACTTTAATGCTGCTTCTCTTCAGCCTTTTACTCCTCCCCTGGAAGATGTCTTCCCTGGCTTTTGATTCATTTAAATGGTCTTTGACTTTTCCCATCCACCATTCGTTACTGTCTATAGATGTGGGCTTTCATTGCTATGGGAAGTGGAGCCCCAAATCTTTCTTGAGTTAGTGGGACTATATTTACATGACCCACCTATGTCTTTCCAGGGAACAGCTAGCAGGAATCACAAACAAACAGAGTTGTTTGTTCACCTGGGAAAAGTTGACAACAATGAAAATAGGGTAGTGGGTTACACTTTTGTTTATGCTTAGTATTTAGTTAATCTCAGTGTAAGGGTCGGACTCACCCCTGCGGTGCCTCCTGCTTGTCGTCCTCGGGAATTAGCTCTTTGACCCAGGAGCGCCCTCTGCAGGCTGGTGATCCACCTTGTCACTACTGGCTCCCGTGTCCCTTCCAGGACCCCGGTGCCCCTTGCTCTGGGTGCTGCTCCCTAGCAGTACCCACACATGGTGGGTCTCCCCTCCCAGGGGAACCTCCACCCACTAACCCCACCTCGCCTCAGTGTAAGGCTACTGCCAGTCACCATCTAGTCCCACTCCCTGGGGCAGACTGCAGTATCAGCCACTTATCACAGGCAAGGTTGGGTTTGGAACTGCTGCCTTGGCTGACCTCTGGGTTGCCCTCTGCAACCCCCAGTACCTTTGGCCTAATGCTAGGCCGCAGCCTGGGGCTTTCCAGGCTGGAGTTCCCCAGCTCCTCTGCCTTTCCCCAGCCCTGCTCCACTCAGGTACCCTGTCCCAAGCTCCCTGCAGCCAGGCCCTTCTCTCTCTGAGTGCAGAGACTTCTGAGCTCCTGGCTCCCGCCCTTTGTATAGGACCAGCTGGGCTCTGATTGGAGCGTGGCCTAGCTGCAGCTACTTCCCCAATCAGCCCAGTAGCTGCTTCTTCCTGCAACAGCCTTCTCCCAGGTCTGTGCTACACTCACTTTCAGGAAGAGCAGTGGTGCAGTGTCAGAGAAGCACACACTGCAAGAGAAAATATTTCTAAATGATTTTATGGAAATATTGCTATTGTGTTTTTACAAAACCTAAATTGGAAACCAAATTTGACCTGACATCCTTTGAAAAATTCTACAGAATGTGTAAATATATGAAGATATTGACATTCAAATTTATAATGCAAAAGCAAAGCACAAGGCAAAATCTGTAGTCTCCAGTCTCTTTTCGTACAATACATGCCTGTGCATTTCTGTGTACTTAGTAAAACCAATTACAGTGCAGGCACAGTAGCTAATGTGATATGATAGGTGCAGTGAGGTGTGTTCTTTATCTGATAAACCAGGAATGACCCCTACAAGTGTGCCTAAGACTTTTACTTTAACTTTAGAGTCCACCAGGATTTTTTTTCTTAGTTGCTTTTTAAAGCAGCTGATTTAACTGTCATATACATTTCCCTTCCAACTGAGGAGGCAAATTGATAGCATAATTAATTTGTTTCTGGCTTCAAACTAGCCAAAGTACAGTATGCCAAACTTCTGGCATTTTCAGCTAAATAGAACAAATTCAGAATACAAACTCATCAGAAGACTAAAAACTTGACCCCTATATACAGGTGTACTGACAAGGTAGTATTTCTGCTGTGCAAGTTGTATCTCCATGGAATGATTCACCCTATTCCAGTGTAAGTAGCATCTCATCCTGAAGTCTGTTGAACCTGGAAAAAATGCTGTAGGAGCAGATTTAAACAAATGAGTGATTCGAGTGTTTCTCATAGGTCTAAAGAAGCAGCAAGCCACAAATGTGCGCCTCTCATCCCTGATTAACTTAATATTGCTAAACTAACATGTTCTCACATCACGCAACTGCAATCCTTAGTCAACTCCAGCAGTTCCACATAAAATCCCCACTGCAGTCAGTGCGAGGTGTGCCTGGGCCAGCACTGCAGATTTTGGTTCCCATGTAAAGATCTCTAAATATTTCCAAAACACCGATTGGCATGATCCATGTATACGTAAGTGGTGTCCGACAGATTGTTTCAGCGTAAGCTTTTCTAATTTGGCAAAACATGCTGCCAAGTGAAGTTAGGTAAAGACTGAGAAAGTTAAGCCACAAAATGTTTCTATTTGAAACTGAGTAGATCTATAATGGGAGAGTTAGAATGCATGGCTCCTCAATGGCAATTAAAAATAATAATCTGGTTTTGTAAATCTTTAAAAACATCACCCAGAATTTTAAGTAAAAATACTTGTGAATTTAGGATTTTCATTAGAATTCATCTGTTCCTGCTTATCTCACAACAGAAGGCCCAATACTTACAATACCAAAATTCACCCCCCCCCCCCTTTTTTTTTTTTTTTAAACATTGATGTTGCAGAGGGATGACAAAGAGCTGCAAAGGTACTGGTAAGAGGAACTTGTACTTGAGCAAACTCTCTTCATGTATACAGAATGGAGAGACATACCAGATAAAATATACCAGCTGAAATGTTTCCATGTGGCTTTCCTGAGATGGCAGCAGCTCTTTAAATACAGAGTTTGTGAATGTTGTGCTGAACGTATGTAAAACAGACCGTACTCTACCATCAATTAAGTGGAATTCTTTACTAAAATCACTGTTGTAAGGAGTCTGAAGACATTTGGTGGAAAGAGGGTGTGCTGGTGAAAAAATCAATAGCACAGTATGGCTTTAAGAGTTTACAAAAGCCTGGAATACATACAGCACTGAACTGGTCAGAGATTGATCTATTATCATAAATCTTTTATTTTTTAGAATGAAATGTACAATTAAAATTCTGGAGAGAATGTAAAAATTAACAAAATTTTCATGAGATTTGTTTAGAAACCACACATCCTTATTCTGGAAGTAAAATTTTAAGCAGTAGCATGATTTTTTTTTTTTTTTTTGTACTGCACATGCTTCAAGTGTCTAAAGAAATTGTACAGTGCAAACTTCAGTCCAGATGCTTTTTATTCACATCTGATATCCACATGGGCACTTTATTCTACATGTCATTTAATTAGAGTTAATGGGTCAATTTGCAGAGTAAGGTATTAATTCATGGATGAAATATTCAAAGGAGCCTGAATTTCAATGTGATTTGGATGCCTAACATCTTTAGTTTTCTTTGCAAATCCCAACTGACATGAATAAAAGTATCAACATTTTGCCCTTATTGCTCCATTCTCATCTCTATGGAATTCCTGTGCATCAAGACCAATATCTAGCATTTAATCTTAAAGAGTAAAATAAGGGGTAAAAACAGAAGTGATGTTTTTAATTTTTACAAATCATAAAGTGTGCTATATTTAAGAGAATAACATCCCTTGTCTTCTCCAAGGGGAGAACTTGTTTGATTTCAATACACTGCCCTCTCTAGCCATAGAATACCTACATTTTAGAGTACTGTTGCTATTTCCACATTTCTAAGAAAAGAATGAGCTGATGTTTTTGATGGTTCTCATGTACAATGAATTCCATTGTCGGTTTCAAAGACCTCTCCTGAGCAGTAATCATAGACGCACTCACATGAGGCTAACATCTGTTCAGTCATTTTCCTGGGTCAAACAGTATCTCAAAAAAAAAAAAAAAAGATGGGGGGGATGGGGAATGTATTAAAAAACTAAACATTTCAAGTTCACCTAAAAATTAACATTCTTTCAGGGAGTAAAATGTTCATATTACCCTTAAGGCTTTATTCACAGAGAGACACATAACTCAGCTGCACACATACCTGGGAAAACTAACTCATGTTTTTAATGGCAGACAGCTTCAGTCTTTTTACTCTTCATTAAGAAAATCAATTTGGCAAGTGAATTGCTTCTCCTATAGCAAGTGAGAACAGCTTTAAGGCATGTGGCCAGAATTTCAATAAAAGCATTTGGAAATGACTTTTCAAACACAATAAAAAGGCCTTTATGAGTTGTCTTGGGGGTTGGAATTGATGTCTAATTTATAGATGAATTAAAACTGCATGTATGTATTGTGAATTAATAGGAGAAGGGTAATCTGTCAGGGGCCTGTCTGTACAAAAACAATTTAAAAATACTTCCACAAATTAAACTACCTGTGGAAAGCCTACCATTGCTTCAGATATTGCTGCTAACAAAATATTTCCCAGAGGCTGTTGTCCAATTGCATTCATTGCCCTGCAATTGTAGGAGTAATTTTGTCACACAGACTTTTTTTCCTGTGTGAGAAGTCTTTTTTTTCCCCCCCCTTTCATGTTAAACCCTTGATGTGAGGAGAGAGATTTAAAGCTGTTGTGCACAAAACAGACTTGTGTACCATAAAAATAATCTTACATGCATAGGTTGGTGGATCTGATTACTAAGAGGTCTCTTCCTTTTCTAGCTTCTGTCAATAGACAGTTCTTTTGAATCTGTTGATGAAAGGAATCTGTTGATCTGTCCTTAAGATGCTAAACTGGGACTCAGGAGATCTGGGTTCAAATCCTGGCTTGGCTTGAGGCTTTTTGGGTGAACTTGGGTGGGTCGTTTAATCTCTGCCTCCGTTTCCCTTCTGTAAAATCAGGCCAGTATTGCATCCAGTTGTTATTGTTTGTTCTTGTTTTTCACATTTATTATAGTAATGCTTAATGGCCAACCAAAAATGGGGATCCACTGTGTTAGGCAGTGTACAAACACAGAATAGTAGATTGTCCCTGCCCCAAGGAGTTTATAATCTAAACAGAATAGGGCAGAGAAAGTCCAGTCTAAACTATAGAAAGTGCTCTGAATATCTGAAAGGTCCTTGCTTTGGCTGCTTCTGCAGATGGTCCTACTGGCTGGAGTCTCTGGCAAAGTTATCTGTCTAGTTTTCCCCCGTGGGTGAATGGGTTCTAGTACCCCGAGAATGGGAAGTAATTCTTTGCCACACAGCTTTGGATCCAGGGAGAGATGGGCCTTCCTGGGCCCTGTTTTACCCTCCCCTCCAATGTCAGAGTCCCTGCATTGGCAGCTTCTACCCCACCAGCTACAGTCTTCGGATTATTTGTTTCATCTGTCTAGTCTATTTAGATTGTAAACTTTGGGGCAGGGACAGTCTCTTCCTAAGTGTAGGCGATGATGATTTCTGTAGGGATGTCTGGACACTTCTGTAATACAAATAATAACTGTAAAATATGTGCAACAGCATTAATTGTACAACCTTTGGTGCCAATGGAACATGAGCGAAGAAATTCCATCTACTTCTCTAGGTTCTTATATGGCTCTCATCACTGTCCTGAGTGTTAAAGGTATGAACCAATGGTGATTCCATAGGAACATTGGTCTGATCCAGTCCGGCCATTCCTGAGATCCATCTAGTCCAGTATCCTGCCTGTGACAGGGGCCTGCACCAGATGCTTCAGAGGAAAATGTAAGGACATTAAAGTAGGCGCATCTGCGGGAGAATACAACAAAATGCATTTAAATAAAATAAAAATTACTAAAGTTTCCACCTGTTTTGGCAAAATATTCCAACATAGCCGCAGCAGACATATTTTCATATAGTTCAGGAGCAGTGCTCAAACAAAAGCAACCAGGAGACCAGAGACCTGTTGCATTCATATCACTGTATGTTCAAGTGGAAAAGGAAGCTCTAGCAATTATGTGGGCCTGTGAACAGCTCAGTGCATGTCTGCTTGGCTTGAGTTTTAATACAGAAACAGACCACAAGTCCTTAGTGGCATTACTGGGCTCAAAACCACAGGATGACCTTCCACCTAGGATTCAAAGATCTTGACTAAGGCTGATGCGATTTTCTTTCAGCATTGATCACATACCAAGCAAAGTACTCAGAGCAACAGACACTCTGTCTAGCCCCCAGCTGAGCAGTCACCAATGTGACCTTAGCATGACTGATGGCCTGCAACGGAAAGGACAGTACATTCTTATCCCTACGGTACTTCAGAAGGAGATGCTATCCAAAATCCATAAAGGATATTAAGGTATAAACCAGTGCAGGGCATGAACACAGCAATCTGTATGGTGGCTGAGTCGGAGAAGGCAAATTCAGAACTTAGGAGAGGCTCTGAGGTATGCAATAAGGAAAAAAAATTGCCAGAATGATTACTGTCTACAAAACTACCTGACAGACCTTGGCAGTGGGTAGCCATAGATTTGGTTTTTTTTGGAAATTTCTAGAAACATACATTATTGTAGTCGATTACTTTTCTTTATATATTTTCTTTTCTTCACTGCACATGTCATCCAGAAACTAAAGTCAATATTTGCAAGACATGGAGCTCCTGAAGTCTTCATATCTGATAATGGACCTCAATTTACCTCTAAATATTCCTAGCATTTACACAGGACTTTGATTTTGACCACCTTACTAGAAGATGGCCAAGAAATGGGAAGGTGGAGAGAGCAATGTAGACTTAAAAGATTTTTCTGAAAATCAGTGGACACATATAAAGCACTCCTGGCATATCAACACCACTTGTGTCTGGACTATCTCCAGCAAAATTTCTGATTAAAAGGATGCCTTTACCTGACCTGAGGGAATTTTGAAAATAGAATACTGAAATAAAAATTCAGCAGCAACAAAATGACACTGTTTGGCTCAAAATAAAAGCACTTCCTGAACTGAGACCAGGCAACCAAGTATGGCTTCAAAGTTTCCAGACATTTGGAACTGTTCAGAACTTGGCAGAAACTCTCAGATCCTAACTGACAAACTCCAAATGGACTTCTCCGGGTGAATCAGGTTCATCTTCAGTATTTCCCAGCACAACAAAGAGGATCTGGGGCCTGCAGGTACTCCGTCGGGAAGTGAGCCCCCTCCACAGGGAACTCCATGCACAGAAGTGAGAACATGGTCTGGAAGACTGATCGGACCCTCTAAAACTATCCAGGGAAGAGGTGGATTCTCCATCTCTTGCTGTTGTCACATCAATAGAGGATTCCTTTCTGGAAGACATGCTATAGGACAGGCAATGTCAACACTACAGCAGCTACAGCAGTCCAGCTACACCAATGCAGCTTTACCTCTGTAGTGCTTCTGGTGAAGATGCTCTAAGCCAAGGGGAGAGAGCTCTTTCTTGTCAGCTTAAAAATTCCTGCCTCCATGAGAGGCAGTAGATATGTCAGTGGGAGAAGCTCTCCCGCCGACATAGTATGGTCCACACCGGACCTTAGATCAGTATAATTTACGTTGCTGAGGAGTGCGGATCATTCGCACCCCTGAGCGATGTAAGTTATACCGAAGTAATTATAGTGTAGACATAGCCTTAGTTAACCACAAATGACTGGGCTCAATACAGAGGTAACTGGGTGAAATTTATTGGCCCATGATATACAGAACTAGACAATCCAACGGCCTTAGAATCTATGAAAAAATATCCATGAATTTTACACTCTATTCCCATCTAGATGCAGTGGAAGAACATGGCTCCAAGCAACACTTTTTCCTTTGGTCTCCCCTCCTTCAGACCAGTGAAGGTGAATAGCACAGCTTTCACCAACTTGCCAAATAAATGCAACCTTTCTTATTGCTCTTTGTGCTGCCTCTTATTTATTGTGGAGTACAACTGTGATCTTCGATCTGCTTGCTATGCTTGTGCCTCAAGCAGAATTAACATCTAGCTTGGGGGCCTTGGAGAGCCACAGATGGAACCAAGGAGCATTGCACATGTTCCTTGGTTAAGAACCACCAAAATAAGGAATTCTGATTTCTGAAAGATTTTTTTGTTAAATGTGCAACATACCTGTCCCTTTCAATTATGGGCAAGTCAACACCATCACCAGTTCTCCAAGGAACTTTCCAGAAAAAACAAAGAAGCTTGATATTTCAAAGTTTAAAAAACAAAACAAAACAAAAAACGAGAAAACCAACCCCCACATTCGGACCATCTTTCTATATCACAAAATAGCAAAAATAGAGCACTGCCTAAATTTTTCTTTCAAGTTGCCATCTTGGATCTTCTCTGGATACAAAAGACTAAGATCTGAAAAAGGAACAGAGCTGCTCACTCAACTTGGTGAGACAATAAAGCTAATCTTAGAAGTTCAAACTGGAGAGAGGAAAGCTCTTTGAAAGATCTGTATTTTGACCTTTAATATAGGAGACTGTCCTACAATCTTTTGTCATCTATCATTAGTGCCTATTCATTACCAGCTATTTGACAATCAAAAAAACAGCCTTGTTTCCATTTGAGCGAAAGGCTGGGGATTCTGGAATACCAAGTAATGCACAAAATTTGGCGCTCTAGTCCTTTTATGTTTTCCACTCAGATTTAGCAGGAAACTGGAGGTGATGGAGCTCAGACAGCCAGAAATGTCAGAGTTGTGCCTACATAGAGGTGGTGTTTTTTTGTTTTGTTTTGTTACTATGTCAAAATGATTCCTGACATTTTGGACTGAAATAAGTCAGAAATATAACACATCTTTTAGCAGATACATTCCTAATTAGGGAAGTTGAATACCTGAGGGAAAAAGTAAAAACATCCAAACAGGTCTGTATTATTCCAATTGTCCCATTGATTCTTGTAATATACTATGCTTTCCAAATTATTCCTGGGATGGCCCAAGGAATTTTGACCTCTTGAAACAGACTGTTTGGTGGAATATTGCACATCCTGTAGAGAAGACCCATAAAATTGAGCTCCCTCAATGTCAGAACATCCACATTGATCTTCCTCTTCAATGAAAGGAATGTGGTAGAAGGGCCAGGAGGAATTGCATATAAAATACATATTGTAATATACAAAGTACAAAATGGCTGCAATCACCTTCATGTTGGAAAGACAGCACACTTAAGGCCAAAAGGTGAGTAGTTCTGGCCAGAAGGGGGAGTGGCCAAGTCAGCAGAATGAACAAATTCAGAACATCAACCTCAGCAGGCTTTGCTGACTGGGATCTTAGGGAATTCCTTGCAGAGTTTAAAGATGCTCTCCTAGCAGAAATCCTGAGGGAAGGCAACAGTGGAAAGCCTCAGATTCACTTCCTAGGGTGGGACAAGGTGGGAGAAGGGTCACTATCCCAGGTCAAGTTAATCTGGCCCAATATCTGCACACACTGATTGCTGAATGTCCTTTGACAGCAAGGCATGCAGATACCTAGCATAACTTCAGACCTGTGCATAATGTTTTTATTAGTTCATTATTTATCTGTATTACAGTAGCACTTAAGAGCCCCAAACCAAGATCTGCAATAGGCACTGTGCAAACAGCTGTTAAAAACAGCGCCTGCCCCTAACAGCTTACAATCTGAACATCCAAAACAGACAATAGATCAGAGGGGAAAACAGGCACAGAGAGGTGAAGTGACTTTAAGGAGCACAGCAGGTCAGTGGCAGAGCAGGGAATAGAATCTAGCTCTCCAGACTCCCAGTCTCACTCCCTATCCACTAAGCGTGCTGCTTTTCACTTTTATTTATTATTTACTGATTTACTTTTCCATTATCTTCTAATATCTCCCTCCTTCTTGTTCCCTCTCATTATTCTGGAAAAGGTCTGAGGAGAATAAAGGTGCCTCTGATAGTATATTGTAGAGAGTGCCAAAATCTGGGCTGTGGTGAACCAAAATGGGAAATGAGACCCTGACCGTAAAACACCCTATTACCAGTAGGAAGAATTTTGTAAGATGGACTAATAATGGTAATTAGTGCCCTGTCAGTCTAACATCTATACTCTGTAAAATACCAGGAACAAATGTCTGGCCAACTGTGGGAAGCATGTGTCTTTCTCTATTGGGTGTAGTCCTTGTATTGCTGGCAACCCTAGGGTACAATCTAGGAGATGCCACAAAATGGGACATTTTGCAATAGAATGCACATCACTAAGAGTAGAGGAAACAATCCAAGAGGGAATGTTATCAGATCACAATGAGTCCATACTTCTATGGACTATATCCTTGTAGAGCAAACAACATCTTTATAAATAAGCAGAAATCTAAATGGTCAAAACCTTAAAATTAAAACTGATTCTGGGGCAGCCATCACTGCAACTCCAAAAAAATATATATAATTAATCCTGTGATGGAGATCTGCAAAGACCAAATCAGACTGTGTGTGGGACTAACACCACC
Organism: Trachemys scripta elegans; assembly: GCF_013100865.1. Classification (NCBI taxonomy): domain Eukaryota; kingdom Metazoa; phylum Chordata; order Testudines; family Emydidae; genus Trachemys; species Trachemys scripta. The sequence goes on along the minus strand of NC_048306.1, from coordinate 64,243,565 downwards.
ACATTGGATGCTTGTGGCCAGTTCCTTGGGAAACTGGAGAAAGGACAGAAAGTTCTTCAACAAATAATATATGTAATACAAGAACTGACAACTTCCCTAACTTAATCTTTGTTTTCCTCATCAGTGTGGGGTCAGGCATATAGGAAATTGTCAGCATCACCCATGGCAAATATTAGGGCATTTACATTGTATTCTTGAACTTCTCTGTTAAACCGGAAGTCATCTAGAATCACTCAGATCTATAGCTCCAGCAAGTCCAGCTGCCTGAGTTACCAAAATCAGACTTCTTTAATAGACCCATTTGTGCTATGGTCTCCATTGATGCACTGAGGTCTCTGCCTCCTTCCTGATGCAGCTTTCACAGATCTCCTCCCAGATTTTCCATTTTCCCCACTCACTGATCTGGCAGTCTGGGGGGTGGGTCTCTTCTTTCCTTTCATCAATCTTTAGAGAGAGGGATTCACTCAGTGCTGACATCTTGTAGTGTGATGACATAAACACAAAGTGATATGGCTCAAGCAGCAACTAGAGAACTCTCTAATCAGAAAGTTCTTCCATTTATTAAGCTCCCCACTACAACACATCCTGGTCCTCTCTGGTAATTATGCGTGCCAGGAACTCTATAATCTTTTCACAACTGCAGCACAAATGAGAACCCAAAGTGGAGACATGACAATGTAGGATGCACTCATGGAGAGTGAAGTTCCCAAATGGGTCCACTCTCCTCTGATGAATTATAATGATAGGAAATCCATATGGCCATGTTGTGTCTGCTAAATTGTGAGAGCAGCTCCCATTGAAATCTTAAATTCCATAGGAAGGTCAGTGGAAGTTGAATACATGTCAGTGCGAAGAAGTTAGTCCTCAGAGTAGAAAAATACAACTACATATTTTCACTGTGATGAATAATTCACAAGATATTCATGAGGGGAGTTATAGCAGTTACAGTTCTTCTTCAATATTATATAGCACCATACTTTGTATCTCCTAGGCTCCTTGCAACTACTGTCCTGTTTATTGGTATCTCCCTGTGTCTCCAGTTCATTATTTTGATGTAGGAGTAGAGCAGTAAAAAATTTTGAATGTAGTCAATTTACATACTGTTATTTTTGCCCCAAAGGCCGCAAGAAGATGTGAATCTTCAGAAGAACCTTCTCTTTTCTCTTGCATGTGGTACAGCAAGCTATTCTGCTAATAATGCTGCGTAGATCAATGCTGAATGTGCTAGTCCAATGCCCCGGATGTCATCCTTCCTCCATAAAGGTAAGTGTCAGAAACCAATGGAGCTTTAGTCTTGCACATACATAGTTATTTTCTGTCCCATTTATGAATGTGTTGTATAGTTATTACGACAATAGGTTTTCCCTAAAAAAAACTCAAAAGAATAAGTCAAAATATTAAGGGATATCATAGTTCATAGAGCCTAACAATGTTGCATTGTACCTTTCAAAATGTGCTTTCTGATGAGATTCATTAAATGATTTTAAATTATTCCAACCTCATCCAAATTGATCCTGTTTAACTTTTGAGAGCCATGGTGATCACAGCCTGAGGTCACAGGTATGGCAACAGGCCATGAGGTCATCATTTAATGTAAAGTAGACAGGAGAAATCAAGTAATCTCATTCACTGTTATAAATTCTAACATCAGTGCCAGTAACCAGGCACAGCTCACTGGGCTTGGTTCCTAAGATTAACAAATAGCAATCTCCCCCCCTCCCATTTTATAATTTCAATAAAAGATGCTAATATTATAATTGTGTTATATTAGTTTGTGCCAAATTGCATTGACACATTCTGCCTTTGGCCTCATGTTTAACACCACACTATGTATAAATTAATACAGCATAATACATGTTCTGTCATGTCTTATTGCTTAATTATCCTCAATGAATGAAGTACAATAGATATTCAGTAATGTTTCTAAGAAAAGTTTATAGATGCCCTGTACTGGTTTGCCACTAAATATAAATTTGCCTTCAAATGCTAGTTAGCTTGCGGCTTGCTCATTTGTAACTGGACATTTCTTAACAGGATAAGAGATGTACAGTTTCCAGATTGTCTCAATTCTGAACTCTGGGAGAGACTGCAAGTCCTGTATTAGTCTTGAATTTTAGTTTGCTACACTGAGGAAGGAGTGAAGAATGATTGAGCTCTAATAGAACCTTACTCAAATCAATTCCGAATCACATTTTTCATGATTTTCAGCACTGTTCAATTGAACAAAAATTAAAATGATAAAAACTTGAACCTGTTTGTCCATTTCATGAAAGCATTGCTATTCCTTCATCCAAATTAATTTTAACAGACTTTAGTAATAACACGAATGGGATTATTTATGTGCATAAAGTTAAGCAAATATATATGATTTTCAGGATTGGAGTCTGAATTTGGAAAAGAAGTCTCACTGGAAATCCCCTCTTGGTGCTAGCTGAGTGGGGGTAGGTAGCAGGTGAACAGTAGGTTTAGAAGATGGAGTGATAGCTGTGTGGGAAAGGTTTGTTTGTGAGAGATTGGATGGAGAGTGAGAGGTGAGAAGGGGTCAGATTAGGGTGACCAGATGTTCCGATTTTATAGGGACAGTCCTGATATTCGGGGCTGTGTCTTATATGGGCACCTATTACCCCCCATCCCCTGTCCTTATTTTTCACACTTACTATCTGGTCACCCTAGGTCAGATGGAATCATTGTTAGGCAGCCAGTGAGAGGTTTGTATGGAGCAGGGAGGTGTGTGTTGCTTCCTCATGATAGACACAGGTTGTTCTTTTACATTAGAATTTCAGGTCCACAGAAAGAAAGGCTCTGCCCTTTACTCATTAGAAATGGAAGTAGCAGGAGAGGGGATGGCACAAGGAAAGCGAAGGCAAAAAAAGAACAGCTCACATTGACTTCAAAGGGACTCAGGGCACTTAACATTTGCAAAATCAGGCCTTTTGGGGATCCAAATTGCTCTCCTGATTGGAAACCCATTTTCTCCCCAACATTATTCACTAGCCAATAAGCCACCTGGGATGGTACCTCTCTATTCCAAGCATTAGCTTGGCTACTCTAAAACTGGCTTCCACTGGCTTTGTTGTTTACTTTTGTGAGACAGAGACCTTCCTAAGACCTTGTGCCCCAACAAAAGAATGCTTTGTGTAGCAGCCAGACTATCAGAAAACTGACTCTTGGAAACTCTAGCCCCATTTGCTAGCAGATTAGGAAAATGCAATAGCATTGTCACATTCATTTTAAGTTAATTACAGTCCTCCTTACATGCACAGCCAATGACTAAAGCAACGGTTTTCAACCTGTGATCTGTGGGCCACTTGCAGCCCAATCAGAACACAGTTACGGTCCATGTGACATCCTCAGGGCCACATGGGTAGTATTGGATGTGGCCCACATAACACATTGGGGGCTGCATATGTGGCCCACAATGGTAAATAGGTTGAGAACCACTGGACTAGAGATACTGTAGTTGAGCTGAGCAGTTTTGTTGTAAAGTAGGTCAGATTCACCTTTGTTGGAAAGCTGCCCTACCTTGTGAAAGTTGATATAAACTGCTGCCTTGCCTTCATCTTTCCAGCATCTGAATGCAAATTGTGACAAAGGCACATTATTTAATCCTTCCTAGATTGTGGTGGTGATTGATCCCACATTATCTCTCCAAGCACAAGCCATCTAGGTCTCTTGCCCTGTTCTCCTCAAATCAAACTTTTTTCCTGTTTTCTTCTCCAAAAAGATATTAGTAAGATATTAGTTCTTATTTTCCATGTCTTTGTTTTTAATCTGCCTATTTTGGCATTTATACTGCACTCATTAATGTGGGATTAAAAATACAATTTGGCTTAAGGGCAAATGCACTCTGTGGGCAACCAGGAAACTCTGGGTGAAACCTGGGCCCATTGAAATCCATGAGAAAACTCCTGTTGACTTTTGTGGAGCCAGGATTTTACCCAAGTCTCACCTCTTCTTCTGACTACTGGGTGACCTTATAAAAACATAGATTGGTAGGTATCTGAGTATACCAGGCTATGTAGGTGTATCTTGCTTTCCTTTTGTCTTTTGTCCTACTCTGGCAGATGAATCAGACCAAAGGTGAATACCTTCTTCAACTTTTTACATCTCAGCTGTGTTACAATAAATATTTCCCTCTTTACTTTCTCTAGTTCATTCTTAAGTTTGCTCTGCATTTAGACTAGTGTATACAGCCTCTCAGTCCCTCCCATCTCAGCCATTCTTCCTCATCATTATGAGGCTATACGAATGAATAATTCATCTTAACACTCTTTCCTTTCAGGGTTGTGTTTTCTCAACTCTAGAAGCTAACGTCCAGGTAGAACTAAAGACTAGCAATGGCCAGCCAAGGGGTTACTTCCTCTTTGTATACAATGCTGTATATATAGTCATATAACTGATTGAATAGCTTAAGGAACTAAAAGGCATACAAACAGATTGCAATTTAAAAAAGAAATAAACTATGATTGTGCTGTGATACTAGAGTTCCTGCAGCATTTTCTTCTGTATACTGTTCATTATTCTGATACCATGTCAAGATTATTGGATTTTTTTCAGAGGTCATCACTGTATAATATATTTCATATGTTTACACATGGTCAATTTCAAACATTTCCTCACAGCTTTTAACCCCCATATTATTGGAGTACTCATTTGATATCTGAGTGCAACTCTCCCTCATGACAGCCTGCACATCAAGCTGTTACATTGATTTATAACCCTTATGGAAAAATCCCATAGAACTTAAAAGAGAAACAAGCAGCTTTTTATAGATTTTTCACACTATGAAATTCTATAGGAGAGAGATTATACTCGCTTCAATGTTATATTTTTTGAGTAATTTCTATAGAAACCTATTAGCTTCATCCCTATTAAATTGTAAAAGACTTCTTTCCATACTTAAAAAAATTGGAACAGCAAAGAGAACACATGACCAAGATAATTTATGTGAAACACAAGCATTTTAAAATGTTTCTTGGATAAGTATTTCCTCTAATAATGTGGACATTAGAATATGTTCTGATAATTTCTATGATCATATAATGTGGAAGTAAAGAACGGTTGCTTTTTTCCCCTTACACTGCTACTTGGTGGCCAATGAAATTGTCATGCTGAGATCCTGCTTTCTAAAGGCTAAAAAACCTGCTAACACAAATATTCATCTGATTGGTTTTGGGGGTTTTATTCAGTGTTGGAATATACCAGGGCTGAGCCCCAGTAGTTCAAATGATCCTCGATACATCACATAGTCAGACTGTGTCTATGTGCATTTAATTGTATATTTTGAGGCAAAATAATTGCATTCTGACCCAAGAAACATTTGAGAGAAACCAGGTACATGAGATGATATCTCTTATTAGACCGATTTCCGATGGTTAATGAAACCATTGTAATTCTGCTACGAAACCTTGGAGCACTGTCCCATTCAGAAAAATGAGAAGATAAACTCAACTAACTTGCTGTGATGCTGGCAGAGCAGCTGCCAGATCATGCCTAGGCTCCTAGGTCTCAATTGAACCCTGCCAAACACATTGCTGGAACCAGTCTGGCTCACCTGTGTGTTAGTATTGTTCAGATAGGTATTAGAGTTATAAAAATGTGTTCCGTGTTTAGACTTTATGAAATACTTGTAAATTATAACTCATGTTATAAGGTAATATTTAAGAGTTTGCTCTGTAACTGTAACTTGCCAGACAGCAGAGAATCATTAGCAAGTGTGAAATGCTAGTTCCAAAGGAGGTGTTCTCTCCTGACCATCAAAGGAGGCCCATCAACACTAGACAAACTATTGTGGAATATCAGAGGACAAAAAAGGCTTTGCTGATTTCCCCCTTCCTGCCCCCACCAAGTGGAGACATTCAAGTGAATCCCTCCCAACAGTAGAATTTACAACTCGAAGTAGAAGGGAGAAAGGAATAAAAAGCCCTAACAAAAAGGAAATGTATCTTTTATGCGGCTTGGATTCTGAGGGGCAAGGGATTTACTAAGCACAAGCAAAAGATCCCCTGTGCTTGGCCTGGGTTAACCCTAAGGAGTTATATAGAGCTTGCTTATTCTAGAAGCTTTTATTTCTTTTTGAAACTTAAGAATGGAACTCATTTGTGTGTACTTAGGTTTTGACTGCTTTAACCTTGCAAATAATTCTTATTTCCTTTCCCTAGTTAAAAAAAAAAATCTTTAGATCGTTTATTATGGGATTGGCTACAACAGTTGTCTTTGGTGTGAGGTTTAAGATGCAGTTGTCTTAGTGTAATTAAATGGTCCTTTGGGACTGGGAATAACCTGAATATTGTTGTGATTCTTTGGTGTAAGGGACCATCTATCACAAAAGCAAACTTACCTGGGTGGCAAGATAACCCGGAGTACCCCAGGGGACTCTCTGTGACTCCATGTTAAGACTGTATATAGTGCTTGAGGAGTTGACACTTGATAATTGCTTGGTGAAATATAAGTATAGAACTCTCAACCAATTTGGTGTGTGTGCCCTGCTTCTTATCAGTCTGCCTTGAGGTTGGTACTCATGCTCTTCAGCCACTGGAGGGCAGCTTGACGCTTGCAACTGCCACATGAATTACATAGAGAGACCAGCTGTTCCACATATTCCAGTAGGAACTCCAAAGCCCTAATCTGATTTCAAGGCAAACACCACATCTTGGGTACAGTTCACAGTAAATAATTTATAAGGCTAAGCAGTTTGATGGAGGAGACAAGTGTGTGGAGAGAAAGCATCAGGAGTAAGGCCTACAACTATCTTGCTTACCTGCTAGCTTAATCCCTCAGACTGTCTAACAAATGCAGCTGGGCCCCAGTTTAGCCACCTGCTTGGCCCGACTGGCTGACGGGATCAGTAGACCTGCTCTTAAGGCCAGCAGCAGCAGGATGCTGGCTGCTCAATGCATGTGCCCACAGCTGCAATCTATCCTGTGCCTGCCCTACTCCTAGTCTTGTCCAACCCTACTCCTGTTCTGCCAAGTCCATTCCACACTGGCTTCCTCATTATGACTCTGACACCTGGCTTTGGTCCCTGATTGGCTCTGACCCCTTGACTCTGGTTGCTGGCTTTTTGACTCCAGCTCGGATCCCTGGCTCCTGCTAGGCCTGACCACCCATGTTCTGGTTAATAACAGAATGGCAATAAAGGTGGTGGAGTGAAATGCTAAATGGAACAGTCATACGGTAAACGAATCAGGAAGAGAATGTAGGGGTTATTATGGAAAAATCATTAAAACCATTAGCCTTTTGTACAGCAGCAGCAGTAGAGAGGGAAAAAAGTAAGGGAATAGTCGGTTAGATTAGCAGAAGGACAATATAAAAGACAAGAGGAATACTTAACTGTGATTATGAAGTGCTTAGACCTCTCCTGGAATACTGCCATGCAGTACTGGTCACTCCACTACAGGAAGAATATTACCTCTGATAGGATGCAATGTACAGCAACAAGGATGATGTACAGTCTCAAGAACTCAAGTTAAAGGAAAGAGTATAGGAACTGGATCTAGTGAATTAGATGAAATTTTGGGGGTTGAACTGAAGCTGATAGAGATAATCTTTTTACACTGGTTGTTTATAAAAAAGAAAAAAAACTAGGTGCCAAAATAAATTATGGTCCCAGACATAAATAGGAAGCTTGGATAGAACAAATATACAGAATAAGGCCCTGATTCAGCAAAACATCATAAGAACAATCTCAAGTCCATCCTTATTCAACAAGAGTAAGATTTTCAAGAGTGCCTAGGTAAAAGTCAATTAGACTTAAGCTCCTAAATCACTTAGGGTATGTCTATGCAGAATTTTGGAGTGGAAGTGAAGTGGAAGTGAGCCTCTCAGCTCTGGTTGACAGACTCGGCCTAGAAAACTCATGCTAGCTCTCTTCAAAATATCTGTGTAGACAGCACTTAGAAGCTGTGGCTCAGGCTGGACCTTGGGCTCTGAATTCAAAATGCATCTCGAATTTATTTCGGGAGGAGAAAATTGAGAGTAGGCAGGGAAAAGAAAAAAGGGCAATTATAATCAAGGCAATGTGCTTATTTAAAAATATTTAATGCTTTCTCCTTTCTTTTTCACTCTGTCATGTCAGGGTAGATGAAAAAAGCCTGACCAGGAAAATATATGGAGCAATATTTACAGAATCAGAATTCCTGATACAAGAATAACTAATGGGTATGAATAAATAATGGAGTTGTGGTGTTCAGTGTCATAACTCTGGGAACATTCTTCATGAAATAAATGCTCTATCTGATTTTTGCCATTCATCAATTGTCTAAATCACAACAGGCTATCTTCCCTCAAATTTTAAGCATTTGCAGCTACTGGAATTGTAAGGCCAATCAAAAAAAAGTATCTCTGTTGCTCTAACACATCTTCAAGGCTTAATGAATGACTGATACAAATTTGAAAATGTACAAGAAAAACAGGTGCCTGGGATTAATTTATTTTAGGGCACAAGGAGTAGTTTCCAGACCTTTACACACATCCATCTCTCTCTCTCTCTCTCTCTCTCTCTCTCTCTCTCAAACGAAAACCTCATCACTCAACAAAGTACTTGAGACAAACAAATCAAAGGTAAATGCAGATCCTCAGCATTTTGTCTGGGTGATCCATCAACAGCAAATTCAGAGGATTGGTAATCAGATTTGGAGCCTTTCACCTCTGTTTAGCTAATTGAAATCTAGCCCAACAGCTGTACCTTCTGATGGCTGATCAGTTACCCATGTGAAATTAGTTTGTTCTCAGCCCAGCTTTCTGTAGTCAGGTGTCTTCATCCCCAAACCCACCACCACTGGCTATAATTTGTGCACATGTTGGTAATCTCAACAAAAGAAGGGCATTCTTCCTTTCAAGGTCTAGGTCAGGGTTCAGGTATATTGGCAGGGTTGTACTGTATAAGAAGCGTGCACTGCTGCTACTTTTGTTATACCTGCTCCATGGATTAAACAGAGGACTTCAGTCTCCAGGACTTTCAATTCAGCACTTTTCAGGTGCTCTAAATTCACACACAAATTATTTATTTACTTATTTTATTCCTTACTTATGCCAAAGGAAGCAGAGGGGGAATGTGTCTGTAATATACAGGAGCGCTGCTCTGTTTGTGATGACTTTCAGGGCCCACTTGCTTCCCCCTGCCCCAGCCGCATTCTAGAACTATAACCCTCTGCCAATTCCTTCCTTATGCTTCCCTCTGCCACCTGTGTACCTGCTAAGGCTAAGTGGGCCTAGGGCTGCTATCTGGATAAAATCTTATTGGAGCAACAACTTGTGCTTCCTAGGGAAGTTTTTGAGTAAGTTTTTTCCTGGTTACTGGAAATATTTTAGCCTTGTTTACAGTATATCCTGAACTTTACTCTCTGGTTTAAACCTGGACACTTCACTCATTATCTTTTCATGATAAATATGGAAATCTTGAGTCTGATCTTACATATGTCAGCATAGCTCCTTTGACTTCAGAGAAATTACTCCTCGATCACACAGATCAGTCTGAGAACCTCAGAGTACTCTTGTATCACCGCCCAAGTTCTTCTGGGGCATTTTTGCGTATCCTTTTCTTGGAGAGATGATCTTGGAGAGACCTCCTTCCTTAGAGGTTTTTAAGATCAGGCTTGACAAGCCCTGGCTGGGATGATTTAGTTGGGAATTGGTCCTGCTTTGCGCAGGGAATTGGACTAGATGACCTCCTGAGGTCCCTTCCAACCTTGATATTCTATGATTCTAATTCTGCCCATAGATTCCAGTGCAACTGGCCCAAGAAGGATCACCCCAATTGTCTAGCTAAGTTAATGAAAATTAAACTTCTTATTCCACACAGAATGTCCATATAATGTTTCATGTCCATGTAATTTTAAAGATATTTGAAATACAATTTAGAGATGTTTGAATAACTGATTTTTCATTTTGCTGGCAATTCCAAAAATAAAACAAAACAAAACAAAAAAAACACCCAAACAAAACAATCATTTCGAGGTGATTTTTTTTTTCCTTTTTCCCCCTTACTGAAACAACCCAGCAAATTTGGACACAAATTCACAAAATATTTTGTTCATCTTGATTCTGCAGTAATTGCAGAATTGAGGCCAATATTGGGAAGTGTGTAATTTATGTTAGAGCTGGGCAAAATTTTTTGACTAAAAGTTTTTGCCCAGCTCTAACACAAATGACATATTTCCCAGTACTGGCCCAAATTCTGCAAATATTTATGCATGTGCTTAACTTTACACGTGTAAACTCCTGATTACAGCCCTAGTTGTTATTTATTGGCAATAATATCTCTCCCCCCCCCATGTAATTAATTTAAAGGAGGGGGGCAGGGAAGATGAATAAATATTTGAAACTCCAGTGAGAGAGCTCTGTGTGGGAATAGCAGATGGAAGGCTAAGAAAGTTTTCCAATAGGAGTCCAAGAACAGCAGAAAAACAGTCAATCAAAACCAGTGGAAAGAACATTTGAACAATAAAGCTTCCTACACTTCCATCTCTGTCATTGTAGCCATAGTGCACCTGGCTCCAAACAATGTCTGTTCTCTTGAAATGTTTGTCTGGTTAGAGATGATCCAGCTGTCAAATATGGAGTCAGGAGAAGTTAAAGATGAGCTGTACAAAACTCTCCAGGCTGATAATGTTTCTGGAAGAGCACAGTGTAAAAGAAATTCATTTAAATCCCACATTCATTTTTAGGGAAATAATAGAAAATATTTATAATCATGGCATGGAGTGAGCCAAACAGTAATCAAGAGCCACCTGCAGGGAGGGATATTTTAGGAGCAAGAACTGAGCTAAAGGAGAGTTGCAAGGAATGCATGCACATACATTATTAAACTATGTTACTGCTATTATTCAAACACACTGTGGCCTGAATTAAAACCTGCCTGCTTGCATGGAGCTAGGAAAGCAGTGTTTATCTCACAACAGCATGACGTTAGTACGCAGCTCTCCTTGTGGAGTTTACAGTTTATATTCTGACCTTCAAGGGCGGCAATTTTGCTGAGGAGACCATATGAAATTTCTTTGAATTGAATAGGCTTTATATTTGTATTTACATCTATAGAAACAAACACTATAAGTTGTTTGCATATTTTATTTACTGCAAAGTTTCAATCTCCATAAACACAGTCCTTTATTTCCCACCCTCAAGAGAATCTATGGGCCAGATCCTCAGCATAGCTTTTGGAGCCAATGGAACTATGCTGATTTACACCAGCTGAGAATCTGGCCCTTATAGCCTGGCTATTGATTCATTATCTTCCAATATGATTTGACATGCTGTATATGAACAATATCTTACCAGTAGTGAAGGATTTGTCTGTCACATTGAAATAATCTCGTTTCAAGCATTCACAGAGAGAAGGAGGGGAAGGAGAAGCCTGTGTCAATATCACGGAGGCACTTGCTTTACCATTTAAGAAGCACCACTAACAGAGTTTTAGAGGGAGATTTGCTCCTCCTCTTCATGGTCACATGTTTGTGCCCTTGTATTGGCCTCCTGAGAATCATGATGTTAGGACCCTTCCTCCCATCCAATCACTCTTTCCAACACACAACTGGATCCCCCTATTATTCCACTAGGTTTCAGGTCTCTAGGATGCTGTTGTCCTCAATTCTTGTGAGTCCCCCTAGTTAGAGCATCTGAACTGGTGGGATGTGGAGGTAGCACCTGCACAGATCCTATGAATGAATGAAAGAAAGAGGCAGAAATCTGAGATCTGATGGAATAGGAGCCCCTGAAATCTTGCTATTTGCACATGCAAGCCAGATTATTAGAGCTTCCCAGATCTGCTGAGGACCCATGATGGTGCAATAGATAGGAGTTAAGGGTGAGCCTGAAGTGTGCCTGACTCAAGGCCATCCAGTTTGCCCTTGTCTTGAAGGCTGTCTATGGCATGGCTGCCTAAGTAGTGGACTGAAGGCCTATTAGATTCTGATTTCAGTTCCACTGGTGTAACCCCAGAATAACTTCACTGAAGTGGGTTAATATTCATATTTGAAACATAAGCACTAAGCCAATAACCTCCATTTTAAACAGATGTTGCTCTTCTTTTTAGGTGTTTTGAACATCCATTAGGTTCTTTATTCCCTGTAACTGCTAAAGCCACTGGCAAGTCATTATTGTTCAATAATTGGAGGACAAAAGAGTGGGAAAAATATCCATCCAGTTCAAAACCTGATACTATTTATTCTTGCCCGTTCTTGATAGGCATGAGAAATAATGGCTTTGTCTTAATCAGAGATTCTTTCTTATATAATAAGTCACTCAAACGTTCTGGTAATGACAGCTTTTTCTCTATTTTTGTATGTAGTGGAAAACTTGTCTCTCCAACCAGTGTCTAATGAATTGGTGCTGACAAGCCTTGTACTAATAGGCTGTGAAGTCTAGTTCTTCCAGAAACCTCCTGAGACTGTCACTTAGAGTTTTAAAGTACTTCTTACCATTCTTGTCTTTTGCCTCATTCCAGATGAATCCCATAAGTTCACATAAAAATGTTTTTAGTTTTAGAAATTCTATATTGCAGATAAAATTGAGGCCCTTTAAGGTGCAGCAGTGAGCACCCTGAGCAAACAAACGTTGAAGGCGCATCTCCAGATCCCATTGGAAAGGCCATGACATCTAAGAAGCCTCTACTAATCCACTTCTAAGGTGAGGGAGATTCAAGGGCACAGGGGCACTGGAATAATTTGTATAGTGGGGGTGCTGAAAGCTAGTGAACAAAAGTGTAAATCATTTGATTTTATTACTTGAAGTCATGAGGTGCTATCTGACTTCCAGCATCCTTCAGGGCACCTGAAGAGGTCGTGTGGTTTGTGAGGGTGCAGGAAAGGTCCAGAGTTGCCAAACTAACCAATTAAGTAAAGAAGACTGGAAGAGTATCTTAACTGGCTCATGCATTTCATTGTGTCAATCATAGTGCACGCTGAAATTGATAAGGAACATAACATTTATTTTAACATTGCTCAATTACTACTGCATTTCTCAACCATTTTTGTTCCCATGGTTAGAAAGAGCATCCATTTCCCATGGAGGGACCTGCACATGTAGCGTATGAACTCTTAAATCCGAGCTGCTCTAATTATCTCAGTGCAAGTTAAAATTGCAGTATGATTTTTTAAATGGCTGAAAACCTCTGTTTGTTTCATGTTTGGCTAACTGAAGAGGAAGAGTGTATTTTAAAAAACAACTATCATAAAAATGCTTTACAAGGTGAAGAGAAGCATGAGAAATTTTAGTGCTGAAAAGTAATTTTTAAAAAAGCAAATAAGATCTGCTGGGGGTGGGATGAGAAGGAGGTTCAGAATGGAAGTACCATTTCAGCCACAACAAGAAGATGGATCACAGCAAATCTCTGCAAATAGTTCTACAATGGGAACTCCAAGCTCCTTAATTTTAGTGGGCAAATAGAGCCATGTTAATAAAAGAGTCGTGTTAAGCAAATCATTATAGAACCAGCATTAAATTTAATCTGTGACTGCTAACAATGTTTTCAAATGAGGTATTAAAATATTGTCTTGGGGGAGTGAATGATTCAAAATAAGAGATGAAATGAAAGAATCCTCAGTTTTTAATGAATTACACTTTATTAACAGCTTGGGAAAGAATCCTTGGTTTGATGTATAGCCTCCAGGGGCAGCAGGTTTGTATAATTTTTGGTGGTGCCCAGAACGGGTCCAAGTCCCACCCGCCCCACAATTGCCTAAGGCTCTGGGAAGGAGTTTTGGTGCAGGAGGGGGTTTGGGGTGCAGGCTCTGGGATGGAGTTTGGGTGTTGGGTGCAGGCTCTGGGCTGGGCCAGAGAGTTGGGGTGTGGGAGGGGGTGCAGGGTGTGGGGCTCGGCCGGGGATGAGGAGTTTGGGGTGCAGCAGCCAGAGAGGAGAACTTCCGCCAGCCCTCACCCTGCTGGCAGCAGTGAGCTCTGGGGGAGGGGATTCCCTTCCCTGCCCAGCCCCCCCAGCACGACAATCACCCAAGCTCCCCCATGCTGCTATTCATAGGAGGTCCAGCCAGGATAAGCCTTTCCCCCCCCCCCGGAGTCGACTCGGAGTCACCTGCCGGGAGGGGAGGGGAGTGTGTTTGCCATGAGCGTCTTCCCCTCCGCAGGCGCAACAGCTGCCTCAGCCTGCATCTGGCGCTGCTCCCTTGTAGCCAACAGTGGCAGGGGCTGGTGAGAGAGCGCAGCGCGGAGCTGCAGGGGGCAGTCGCCCACGGCCCAGGGCAAGCAGGGATGCTCCGGAGGAGGTGTGCGGGGCCGGCGGGGGCAGGGCCGGCTCCAGGCACCAGCGCAGCAAGCTGGTGCTTGGGGCGGCCCTTGGAAGGGGGGCGGCATGTCCTGCTCTTCGGCGGCAATTTGGCAGCGGGTCCCTCTTGGACGGAAAGACCTGCTGCTGAATTGCCATCGATCGCGATCGCAGCTTTTTTTTTTTTTCTCTGCTTGGGGCGGCAAAAACCCTGGAGCCGGCCCTGGCTGGGGGACGCTCTGTGGGAGGTGCATGGGGCGGCAGGTGAGGCCGGGGGAGAGACCCAGGCCCAAACAGTGGTGGAGCCGGGCCCCCACAGGCCCTGAATTTGCTGGAGCCCAGACACCACGGACCCATATAACTCGCCGCCCCTGGTTGCATCAGGAAATGAAATACACTAAGAAATTAAACACTTAAAATAAAGGTGGGGCAGAATCATAAAGTCATGAAGTATGCAGGTCAGCCTTATTATTACTAATCTGCAGTTAGTGACTCGGGTAAAATTTTCAAAGGTACCTAAGTAATTTAGGAGCCTAAGTCCAATTTTCGTACATGACTTAGGCACTTAAGAGCCTAAATGTCATTAAAAGTAAATGGCATGTAAGTCTTTTGAAAATGAAACTTAGGCCCCTAAGTCAATTTTGAAAATTTTACCCCTTGTCCACAATTTGGGGGGAAATGTTGAGATGAATAGGGGATTTAGACACACAAATCCCATTGAAGGCCAATAGGATGTGTGCACCTAAATAACCTAGATGCTTTTGAAAATCACTACCCCTTAATATTCTGGCCACATTTATGAAATTTCTGAACAATTTTTTCATCTTACTACTTTTTGAAGAAAATGAATGCTCCAGCCAACATACACTTTTTAAAAACATGAAATGCGCACAGTATACTTCCCCCCTCTGTTTTTAGAACTATTCTGTGACTGAAAAAGTAATTAGATTTTTTTTAAGAGTTTAAGAACAGCTTCTGATGAGGTGTTCATAGGCCTAATCCTGCAATCAACTCCACACAGGTGCACGTTTGCATCTGTGCGTACCTGAGTGCAAGTTCCGGATCCTTTATGTCCTAGGGATTGATCTTGCACTACACAAAGTCAATAAGAATTTTTCCTTTGACTTGAATGGGAGCAGGATCAAGTTCAATACTTACTCAAGATGTAGACCTACTGAATTTTATGGGACTCTTTGGTGACTAAAGAGTGTATTCTAGCAACGGCATTATATTTGATGGGATTTAAAGGCAGTGGTTCCAAAGCTTAGCAGAGGACTGCTTGGAGCTAAAAATATTTTTCATGATCATCATTGAATTGTGACCTGTGACATGACAGAGTAATATTTTTATACACTTCTGAATATACAATATATTCTACTTGTGCAAAATGTCCCTTGTAGGTTATGTGAGTGTTAGAAGTGAATCTGCTCTACTTGTCTGCAATAGATTAATTCCCCTATATTTCACTGGATACAGTTATGCACCTCAGGGGTGGAGTTACATGAAAGGTGTGTGTATATTTAGGTTGACATTAATTAAGTGTTTCAGTGTGTAATAGGAAAGTGTATTACAGTGAACAGAGAAAGTTTGAGGAGTGTATTTCAGGGGCTTGGAAAAGAGCTGCACAACTTATTAATATCTATTTCATTTATTTAAATTTTAACATATTCTAAAAAGATGTCTATAATACAGTTTGGTAGAAGAAGGAGAGTTGAAAAGGCTCCATGACACTGAGCTCCTGCCTAACACACATGCTAAATCAAGTCTTTTGAAACTGAAGTGTGCTTGGAATTATAGGTTTATGGTAATTTAGTTTTCAGAGAGGAAAGATGGATTAGTGGGGTTGGTGCTAAAGTGTGACTTGTGGGAATTGAACCTGGGTCTCTCCTCTCCTAGAGTGTGAATTGCTGTGTTACCTTGGGCAAGTCACTTAGTCTCATTGTACCTAAGTTCCCCATCTTTAAAATGGGTATAATAGCACTTCCCTGCCTTACAGAGGTGTTGTGAGGATCCATAAATACGTTAAAGATTGTGAGTCCTCAGATAGTATGGTAATAGGGCTATATAAGTACCTCAGATTGATAGATTCAAATAGTTATGAGGTAAATAAGTGTGATTATGAGTAACTAAAAATAAACCTCATATGAAGGAAGGATTGACTTCAGTATTAAAAATTCAAGGCCACTCTTAAGAGTTTGCATGGCTTACAATGCTGCTAACAACATTAGCTGAATCACACTTCCCTCATGTAAAAAAAAAAAAAAATCGTCTTCTTTCTTGCCACTTCCCTATTTGGGGTCAGTGACTTGTATAGCCTTCTTCCAAAATCATAGATTCATAGATTATAGGACTGGAAGGGACCTCGAGAGGTCATCGAGTCCAGTCCCCTGCCCGCATGGCAGGACCAAATACTGCCTAGACCATCCCTAATAGACATTTATCTAACCTACTCTTAAATATCTCCAGAGACGGAGATTCCACAACCTCCCTAGGCAATTTGTTCCAGTGTTTAACCACCCTGACAGTTAGGAACTTTTTCCTAATGTCCAACCTAGACCTCCCTTGCTGCAGTTTAAACCCATTGTTTCTGGTTCTATCCTTAGAGGCTAAGGTGAACAAGTTCTCTCCCTCCTCCTTATGACACCCTTTTAGATACCTGAAAACTGCTATCATGTCCCCTCTCAGTCTTCTCTTTTCCAAACTAAACAAACCCAATTCTTTCAGCCTTCCTTCATAGGTCATGTTCTCAAGACCTTTAATCATTCTTGTTGCTCTTCTTTGGACCCTTTCCAATTTCTCCACATCTTTTTTAAAATGCGGCGCCCAGAACTGGACACAATACTCCAGCTGAGGCCTAACCAGAGCAGAGTAGAGCGGAAGAATGACTTCTCGTGTCTTGCTCACAACACACCTGTTAATACATCCCAGAATCATGTTTGCTTTTTTAGCAACAGCATCACACTGTTGACTCATATTTAGCTTGTGGTCCACTATAACCCCTAGATCCCTTTCTGCCGTACTCCTTCCTAGACAGTCTTTTCCCATTCTGTATGTGTGAAATTGATTTTTCCTTCCTAAGTGGAGCACTTTGCATTTGTCTTTGTTAAACTTCATCCTGTTTAACTCAGACCATTTCTCCAATTTGTCCAGATCATATTGAATTATGACCCGGTCCTCCAAAGTAGTTGCAATCCCTCCCAGTTTGGTATCATCCGCAAACTTAATAAGCGTACTTTCTATGCCAATATCTAAGACGTTGATGAAGATATTGAACAGAGCCGGTCCCAGAACAGACCCCTGCGGTACCCCACTCGTTACACCTTTCCAGCAGGATTGGGAACCATTAATAACAACTCTCTGAGTACGGTTATCCAGCCAGTTATGCACCCACCTTATAGTAGCCCCATCTAATTTGTATTTGCCTAGTTTATCGATAAGAATATCATGCGAGACCGTATCAAATGCCTTACTAAAGTCTAGGTATACCACATCCACCGCTTCACCCTTATCCACAAGGCTCGTTATCCTATCAAAGAAAGCTATCAGATTGGTTTGACATGATTTGTTCTTCACAAATCCATGCTGGCTATTCCCTATCACCTTACCACCTTCCAAGTGTTGGCAGATGATTTCCTTAATTTCTTGCTCCATTATCTTCCCTGGCACAGAAGTTAAACTAACTGGTCTGTAGTTACCTGGGTTGTTTTTATTTCCCTTTTTATAGATGGGCACTATATTTGCCCTTTTCCAGTCTTCTGGAATCTCTCCCGTCTCCCATGACTTTCCAAAGATAATAGCTAGAGGCTCAGATACCTCCTCTATTAGCTCCTTGAGTATTCTAGGATGCATTTCATCAGGCCCGGGTGACTTGCAGGCATCTAACTTTTCTAAGTGATTTTTAACATGTTCTTTTTTTATTTTATCCGCTAAACCTACCCCCTTCCCATTAGTATTCACTATGTTAGGCATTCCTTCAGACTTCTCGGTGAAGACCAAAACAAAGAAGTCATTAAGCATCTCTGCCATTTCCAAGTTTCCTGTTACTGTTTCTCCCTCTTCACTAAGCAGTGGGCCTACCCTGTCTTTGGTCTTCCTCTTGCTTCTAATGTATTGATAAAAAGTCTTCTTGTTTCCTTTTATTCCTGTAGCTAGTTTGAGCTCATTTTGTGCCTTTGCCTTTCTAATCTTGCCCCTGCATTCCTGTGTTGTTTGCCTATATTCATCCTTTGTAATCTGTCCTAGTTTCCATTTTTTATATGACTCCTTTTTATTTTTTAGATCGTGCAAGATTTCGTGGTTAAGCCAAGGTGGTCTTTTGCCACATTTTCTATCTTTCCTAACCAGCAGAATAGCTTGCTTTTGGGCCCTTAATAGTGTCCCTTTGAAAAACTGCCAACTCTCCTCAGTTGTTTTTCCCCTCAGTCTTGATTCCCATGGGACCTTACCTATCAGCTCTCTGAGCTTCCCAAAATCTGCCTTCCTGAAATCCATTGTCTCTATTTTGCTGTTCTCCCTTCTACCCTTCCTTAGAATTGCAAACTCTATGATTTCATGATCACTTTCACCCAGGCTGCCTTCTACTTTCAAATTCTCAACGAGTTCCTCCCTATTTGTTAAAATCAAGTCTAGAACAGCTTCCCCCCTAGTAGCTTTTTCAACCTTCTGAAATAAAAAGTTGTCTCCAATGCAGTCCAAGAATTTGTTGGATAGTCTTTGCCCCGCTGTGTTATTTTCCCAACATATATCCGGATAGTTGAAGTCCCCCATCACCACCAAATCTTGGGCTTTGGATGATTTTGTTAGTTGCTTGAAAAAAGCCTCATCCACCTCTTCCACCTGGTTAGGTGGCCTGTAGTAGATGCCTAGCATGACATCTCCCTTGTTTTTTGCCCCTTTAAGCCTAACCCAGAGACTCTCAACACTTCCGTCTCCTATGTCCATCTCCACCTCAGTCCAAGTGTGTACATTTTTAATATATAAAGCAACACCTCCTCCCTTTTTCCCCTGTCTATCCTTCCTGAGCAAGCTGTACCCATCCACACCAACATTCCAATCATGTGTATTATCCCACCAAGTTTCAGTGATGCCAACAATGTCATAGTTGTATTTATTTATTAGCACTTCCAGTTCTTCCTGCTTATTCCCCATACTTCTCGCATTTGTATATAGGCATCTAAGATACTGGTTTGATCTTTCCTCCCAGTTTTGTCCTGACTCTTCTTTCTCTCTGCCAATATAGCCCACACTCCCTCTTGTTTCCGACTCATCTCCCCGGTCTCCATGTTCCCCACTTACCTGTGGGCTTTGCTCACCTGTCCCCGTCGAACCTAGTTTAAAGCCCTCCTCACTAGGTTAGCCAGTCTGTGTCCGAACAGGGTCTTTCCTCTCCTCGAAAGGTGAACGCCATCTCTGCCTAGCAGTCCTTCCTCGAATAGCATCCCGTGGTCCAGGAAGCCAAAGCCCTCCTGGCGACACCATCTTCGCAGCCAGGCATTCACCTCCATGATGCATCTGTCTCTGCCCGGGCCCCTACCTTTGACAGGAAGAATTGAAGAGAATACCACCTGCGCTCCAAACTCCTTCACCCGTACTCCCAGAGCCCTGTAGTCACTCTTGATCCGCTCAGTGTCACACCGCGCAGTATCATTTGTGCCCACATGGATGAGTAGCATGGGGTAGTAGTCAGAGGGCCGGATAATCCTCGACAATGCCTCCGTAACGTCTCGGATACGGGCCCCCGGCAGGCAGCATACCTCCCGAGATGAAATGTCAGGGCGACAGAAGGGCGCCTCCGTCCCCCTCAGCAGAGAGTCTCCGACCACCACTACCCTACGTTTCCTATTCGCAGTGGTGAATCATGATTGTATACTAGCCTGTTGTCACATCCAAAAAAAAAAAAAGTGTTCCCCATTAAACAGCACTCTCCACAGACCAATGGATTTAGTGTATAATCCACATCAGTCAGTCATTGCCTTTTGATATGATAAGTCACCTCAGAAGTGACACAGAAGAAAGTGGTATGCTTTATCCAAAATGTCTAGTAGAGGCAGGGTATCTTTGTAGCTGAATGAGTTGTGACAGAATTATTCTTGTACTGCTTTCCTGGGTGAATGAATTCAACATGCTGGTCCTATTATTACCTACAGCTAGTACTCTCCTTGGCATCTAAGAACATCGTAAATCAAACCAAGTCCAAACAGTCAAGAGCTCTTGAGAGCACTCCACAGCTGGGTACAATAACATCATGGCACAATAGGTGCTGCTTAATGGAGAAGTTCCTTGGTAACAAAAAATGAATGTTGACATTGAGGCAAATACTAAAATGCATCAGGGATGAGCAAACTGATCTACCACAATGTAAATTATTTCTAATAAAGCTACAGCAGCTCGTTTTTACCATTTAGGAATATATGTGAGATGATTAATGGCACAATCCTGGGTGGTGCTGACCACTGACAACTTCTGCTGAAGCCAGGGCCGGCTCCAGGAACCAGCTTACCAAGCAGGTGCTTGGGGCAGCCACTTCGGAGAGGGGCGGCACGTCCAGCTGTTCGGGGGCAATTCAGTGGACGGTTCCTCACTCCTGCTCGGAGCGAAGGATCTCCCGCCGAAGTGCCGCCGCAGATTGCAATCGCGTCTTTTTTGTTTGTTTGTTTGGCTGCTTGGGGCAGCCAAAACCCTGGAGCCGGCCCTGGCTGAAGCCAATGTGAATGCAACAGAGGAAAAGTTAGGTTCAAACACTCATGAAGCTGTCCCAGAGGGAGAGTTTATAATAAAAGAAAGGGAAGAAATCAGTGGGAATTGAGGATGTCTAAGTACCTTGCAGGAGTGGACCCCTAAGTAAGGAGAACATAATGGTCCCTGCTGCTTATATTCTCTCCTCTTCTCTCTTTCCCATGTTGTATTTTCCCATTATTTTGTCTGCATTGTATTCTAACCTTTATCTGAGAGGCATATTCACAATTAGAAAAAATGTGACTTTCTGTGATGTTCTTAATTTTTCTTCCAAAATTGGGGCATTATTTTGAAGATCTGTGGAGGCACTTTTGAGGAAAGAAACTTGAAAAATAATGGGCTTAATTCCCAGTACATTACTCCAGTTTTATACTAGAGTAACTTCATTAGCGCAAAGCAGTGGTGAATCAGGCCTAGGGTTTTCAAATGTTTCGTCACTCAGGCTCTAGTTCAGCAAGGTACTTAAGCATGTGCCAGTTTAAGCACAACAGCAGTCCCATTGAATGTAATGGAACTACAAGCCCGCATAAAATTAGTTATAGGCTTAAGTACCATGCAGAGTGGAGGCCTCCACTTTGTTTGCAAGATATGACTGAAACCTTTTCAATGGGCCTTATTTCTGGCATAAAAGTTAAAATTCTATGCAAATAATTGAAAATAATTTCAGTATTTTGCCTGACTCCATAATTTTTCCTGTCAGAATATAAGCAAGAAGAAAGATTAATCTAGCAGTTGATAAAAGTTGATGCTTGGTAGCACTCGGTAGTCATCGGTGTCCCCCACCCCTTTCTCCCAGCCATTACATTTTCCCTTTTCCACTCTCTCCCTACTAAGCTGCAAATCTAAAACAATATGAATCAAATTAATGTTGTATGTAGTATAGGGCTCATTTCCTTATGGAGAAAAGGGAATGAGTCTTGTTTAGAATATGCTCCCGTGTAGCAAAGTTTTCTCTCTCAAGTTCAGTCTCAAAAGAGACCCAATCATGCTCCTATTGCAAGTCAACTTACTACTGTCTGACTGTGTTAACCCTCATAACACCTGTGAACTCACACCTCATTATGTCCAATTTTCCTATGAGTCATGTCTCTGCTTGTATGACTCAGCATTCTCTTAGTCATTTCGGTGTATTCCCAATATATTGAACTAACCGTCAAATTCTTGTGTTGATTTCACAATTTGGCTCTATCAGGATGGACTCATTAACTGATATGGTGGATGGTACTATGCAACATTTGCAGATGACGCACAGTTATTTAGGTTAGAGAAGATTTAAAAAAAAAAATCTAGAAGGACTTCATAAAGTGAGATGAATAAGCTGCACCATGGCAGATGAAAATCAGTGTTGATGATATCAAGGTAATACACACTGGAATAAATCATTTGAACTACTCATTGCTGGGTTCCAGATTAATTGGAAATAGCCTGAATAATGACTTGGTGTGGGGGAGGGTATTGTAGGGAGCTCAATACTAGCCTTAGCTCAATGTGCAGTGGCAGTGAGACAGGCAAACAGAACATTAAGATGGAACATGACTGGGAGAGAAAACAATAGTGTGACTATTGTGATGCGTTATCTAAATCAGTGGTATGCCCTCCCCCGGAATGCTGTGCTCAGCCTATGCCTTTTAGCCAACAGAGACACTAGGGCTAGGCTATTTCCCCATAAATGGAGTTTATTCCGTAATTTCTATTATAAGGTTTTCTTACACCTTTTTCTGAAGCACCTGGCATTGACCAATAGCTAAGACTAGTTGGACCGGTAGTAATTCTTATGTTTCCTTATAATCTCTTGTGAAAGATAGTTTTTGGCTCCTTTACTCTCATAATATAGGTTTCAGAGTAGCAGCCGTGTTAGTCTGTATCCGCAAAAAGAACAGGAGTACTTGTGGCACCTTAGAGACTAACAAATTTATTAGAGCATAAGCTTTCGTGGACTACAGCCCACTTCTTCGGATGCATATAGAATGGAACATATATTGAGGAGATATATATACACACATACAGAGAGCATGAACAGGTGGGAGTTGTCTTACCAACTCTGAGAGGCCAATTAAGTAAGAGAAAAAAAACTTTTGAAGTGATAATCAAGATAGCCCAGTACAGACAGTTTGATAAGAAGTGTGAGAATACTTACAAGGGGAGATAGATTCAATGTTTGTAATGGCTCAGCCATTCCCAGTCCTTATTCAATCCTGAGTTGATTGTGTCTAGTTTGCATATCAATTCCAGCTCAGCAGTCTCTCGTTGAAGTCTGTTTTTGAAGTTTTTCTGTTGTAATATAGCCACCCGCAGGTCTGTCATTGAATGACCAGACAGGTTAAAGTGTTCTCCCACTGGTTTTTGAGTATTATGATTCCTGATGTCAGATTTGTGTCCATTAATTCTTTTGCGTAGAGACTGTCCGGTTTGGCCAATGTACATGGCAGAGGGGCATTGCTGGCACATAATATATTGATACATGAAGTCGATAGAATATAACAAATGGTTTCATTGAGAGAGTTAATCCCAGAAATAATTGGTTTGCCCTGTGATTTGTGTAGTCTGTTATACATTCTGGGTAGTACAGTGCCTTCCTATAAAGAGGGAAAAATAAAAAGTACTATTTAACAGGAGTGGCTGGTAGGTTTTCTGGGTGTCAGGGTATATTATACACACTATAACTAACCGCTGCCTCCCAGGAGCAGTTAGAAATAAAATGACATTACATAAGAACAGCCATACTGGGTCAGACCAAAGGTCCATTTTTCCCAGTATCCTGTCCAATGCCAGGTGCCGCAGAGGGAATGAACAGAACAGGTAATCATCAAGTGATCCATGTCCTGGCATCCATTCCCAGCTTCTGGCAAACAGAGGCTAGGGACACCACCCCTGCCCATCCTGGCTAATAGCCCTTGATGGACCTATCCTCCATGAATTTATCTAGTTCTTTTTTTAACCCTGTTATAGTCTTGGCCATCACAACATCCTCTGGCAAAGAGTTCCACAGGTTGACTGTGCATTGTGCGAAGAAATACTTCCATTAATACTCTCATCCTCATTTTATTTATCTGAAATACCCCATTATGTCTTTGTGCAACTGCCCACAGACAGGTGTATCCTGCCATAGCATTACTAATATTGTGCTGTATTTTCAGCCAGGATGAGATTAAAATAGATCAGCTGTTTGAGAGATGGGATGCGCATTTTGGAAAAGTGCAACATACACCTCTATTTGCAGACATAAGGATTTAACTCTCTGAACTAGAGTCGGCTGCACTCTCAAATGCCAGCTCTCAGTATTCCAACTCAAAATTGATGCTGTCAGGTGCGATCTGATATTGGATAATGTGACTTCTTGAAGTATCTTTTTAGGAGATGATTGTGTTCTGCTTACAAAGGTAAATCTAATCTAGACAAAATTTCCAGTGGTACCAATGCAGTTAATTCTTACATGCTTGAATGGTCTTAAGATGGTGCAGAAATGCAGACCAGTGTCCTTCTGGGACTGAAGGAAATGTTCTAGCTTACACTGTGGTGTTCAGATAGCCATGGCAGCTGAGCTACTGCAACTGGTGGCAGGGAAGCACCTCCTTGTGGTGCGGTGCTGTGTTGTAGGCAGGACTGGCTAATATGGCCACAGTTTATGGTGACCATCCTCTTTCCATGCCCATTGCTCCAGCCAGGAGTCCCTCAACGTTTCAGCTGAGGTAGTGCACAAAGATGGGTGCCCTGTCACTCACTGTATGAACCACATTAGCAGTGTTCAAGGAGAGCAGCTAGGCATCCAGTCAGGGGCAGCTCTAGGCACCAGCTAAACAAGCTGGTGCCTAGGGCGGCAAAATGTATGGGGCGGCAAAATGCTGGGGGGGAAGTGGCTGCCGCCAGCGGGAGAGCGGCGCGAACAAGCCGAGGAGCGGCCCGTCCTCTGCAGCCGGGGCAGGGCCGCGCTACCGGCGTCTGCCGGAGGGGGGGGGGGGGAGTAGCCGCTTCCTGCTGCCCGCGGGAGAGCGGCGTGAGCAAGCCGAGGAGCGGCCCGTCCTCTGCAGTCGGGGCAGGGCCGCGCTACCGGCTCCACCTGGGGGGTGGGTGCTGACAGCGGGAGAGCGGCGGGAGCTGGTAGCGCGGCCCTGCCCCGGCTTCAGAGGACGGGCCGCTCCTCGGCTTGCTCACGCCACTCTCCCGCGGGCAGCGCCCCCCCCCCCCAGGCGGGAGCCGGTAGCGCGGCCCTGCCCCGGCTGCAGAAGACGGGGGAACATGGCGCCCGGGCGGTCCGCTCCTCCTCGGCTTGTCCCCGCCTCTGCCTCCTCCTCCCTGTGCCGCCTCGTGCCAGGGGAGAGGGGAGCGGAGCGGCAGCCCGGGCTGAGCCCAGCTCGTGCCAGGGCCAAGACGAAGCCGAAGGATGAACAGGGCTGGGATCCAGCAGCAGCCCCAACCCCTGGCCCTGAGAGTGGCGGTGACCAGAGATGACTCCGCCTCAGGCCAGGTCTGCAGCAAGGTAAGAGTCGGGCCAGGCGGGAGGGTCC
The DNA here is from genome assembly GCF_013100865.1 of Trachemys scripta elegans. Taxonomy (NCBI): domain Eukaryota; kingdom Metazoa; phylum Chordata; order Testudines; family Emydidae; genus Trachemys; species Trachemys scripta. Next base: position 64,218,110 of record NC_048306.1, on the reverse strand, counting down.
CCAGGACCCCTGGGGAGCTTCTGCCTGCTGGAGCCCCAGAGGCTGCTGCCTCCCTCCCCAGCCCCTCACACCACTCCAGTGCCTGGAGTCTCCTTCTGCCTCCCCTCCTGCAGGGGGCGAGCGACCTGGCAGAGAGGAGCAGCATCTGCCCAGCAAGCCCAGCACCTCTTCCTTGGTTCCTCCAGCCCCAGAGCTCTCTCCATTGAATGCTCCTCGGGCTCCCAGCAGGGTGGCCTCAGCGCTGGGAAAACGCCAGGAGGGCTGGGTCCAGTGTGTATCCGAGCTCGTGGGGAGCTCTCTCTCCCCAGTAACTAGCGCCTTATCTACGGCAAGTACAGTAGTGCAATAGGAGTGTGACGTGAAAAATATCATGTCATGTTGTGACACGATCACTCAAATCACGATTACATGTGTGTACTGTGCTGCCCTATTGGCGCCATTCGCGCTCATTTCCGTTTCGCGTCAGTGCCAGTGGTTATAGGGCGCTAAAATGCCGGGACAAAAACGAAAACGACTTTCTGGTGCTGCTTACCGGCAACAAAGAGAGAAACGGCAAAAAGAATTAGAAAAACTATCTCGTACTTCAAAAAAGTATTTTTAAAAAGTCGACAATCAAGGAGAAAGCTCTAAGCAATGCACTGAAGGTGATTATTCATCAACTGATGAAGACCGATCCAACCAAAGATTACTTTTATCAACTGATAAAGATGAACAACAATCTGACCAAAGATTATCTTCACTAACTGATAAAGATGAACAATCACAATCCATCCAAAGATTTACTACTTCAGCTGAAGAGTCCAGAAATGAAGAACTGTTATCCAAATCTAAAACTGAAGAACAATTATTGGAAGGTGGAGAGACTGACATAGGATCGGATCCAAGTACATGGCCGACAATAATTACTGATACAATGCGAATTATTATTGTGAAAAAAGGTCCTTCAAAACTAGATCCTACATTTGAATATCCATTTAATGAGTCAAATCATCGATTTATGCCATCCAGTATGAAGAAAAAAATGAAAAATGGGGAACAAATTAATAGATCGTGGTTAGTGTATTCACAGACCAAAGATGTAGTTTTTTGTTTTTGCTGCAAACTGTTCTGTAACTCGGACATTTTTCTGGCAACTGCAGGTTTTAATGACTGGCAAAATTTGCATCAGCATTTGAAAGAACATGAAACATCAAAAAATCATTTACGCTCATTGTCAAATTGGATTGAGCTATCAAACAGATTACGTACTGGTACAACAATCGATGCGGTACAGCAATGTCAACTAAATTCAGAAATTCTATGTTGGCAAGCAGTGTTGGAACGTTTACTGGCAATCATTAATTTCCTAGCCGAACAGTGCCTCGCATTCCGTGGAGCCTCGGATATTTTATATGAGAATAACAATGGAAATTTCTTAAAATTGGTTGAGTTATTGGCAAAATTTGATAATGTTATGGCTGAGCATGTACGAAGAGTGAAAGATGGAGAGATTCACACCCATTATTTGGGTAAAAATACACAATGAGATAATAGAATTAATTTCTAATGGAGTGCGTAATGAAATTTTATCGAATTTGAAACATGCCAAATATTACTCAATTATAATTGATTGTACTCAAGATCTGAGCAAAACCGAGCAAATGTCAATAGTTTTACGATTTCTGAAAATTGATGAAAATGCAGAAGTGAAAATTTGTGAACACTTTCTAGAATTTATACCAGTGAATGAAACTACTGGGAAAGCCCTCACAGATGTAATTCTACGGAGATTGGAACACTATGGAATACCTTTAGAAAATATGCGCGGCCAAGGGTACGATAATGGCTCAAACATGCGAGGACGACATTCAGGTGTACAGCAAAGAATATTGAATTTAAATAATCGAGCTTTTTTCATTCCTTGCCATGCGCATTTGCTCAATCTGGTTGTCAGTGATGCCGCCAAATCATCTAAAGATGCCGTTTCATATTTTACCACAGTGCAAGCAATTTACAACTTTTTTAGTGCTTCCACACACCGTTGGGCAGTCTTGAAGAAGCATCTTGAACAAAAACTCACACTTAAACCTCTGAGTCAAACTAGATGGGAAAGCAGGATAGAAGCTATTAGACCATTTCGATATTCATCAGGAGAGATTTACAATGCACTATTCGAAATAAGCCAGGACTTGTCGTATGATCCTTCATTTCGACATGAAGCTGAAACATTGGCTCAGAAAATGATGCAGTTTCAATTTTCATGTTGCACGGTTATTTGGCACAATATTCTAAATCAAATTAATTTGACCAGCAAAGTTATGCAGAACATAACCATAGACATATCCGAGGCAAAGATGATTTTGAATAAAACGCTGGAATATTTAAACAAATACCGTTCAGATGAAGGATTTGAAGAAACTGTCAAAGAAGCAACAACAATAGCAGAGAATCTTGATTTTGAACCAACGTTTGCACCTCAAAAATTCATTCGTCCTCGGAAAAAAACAAGACAGTTTTGTTATGAGCCTCATGATGATCCTATTCTCGATCCAAACGAAAGGTTTAAAGTTGAATGTTTCTGTTGTATTTTGGATGTAGCTATAACTTCCATTGAAGAAAGATTTTGTCAGTTGCATGGTCATTGTGAAACTTTTGAATTTTTATACGATATTGGAAATATTAAAAATCAGTTTTCCAAAGAAGACCTCATGAAGCAGTGCCAAGACCTACATTTAGCGCTCAGTACTGATAACACTGCTGACATTGATGCAGTAGAATTGTATGATGAATTAATAGCTTTATCTGAGCTAATAAGTCCTAAAACTTCTCCTCTAAAAGTATTAGAATTTATAGCAAGAAATGATTTTTTCACTCCAAACACTGCTATAGCATTACGCATTCTTTTAACATTACCAGTATCAGTGGCTTCTGGTGAGCGCAGTTTCTCAAAACTGAAATTACTAAAAAATTATTTGAGGTCCACCATGTCTCAAAATCGTATGTCAGGACTGGCATTAATTTCAATTGAAAGTACTATTGCAAAAAATTTAGATTTCACTGACTTATTAAAAGACTACGCAAGTATAAAAACCAGAAAAATTCAGTTCATATAAATTCTTTTAATTTATGAGAAACTGGAAGACACTAAAGTTTTTCATTACAGTGTATAGTTGAACTCAAATTGTTTGTTATTGTGTTTTTGTTAAAATTAAATGTTAAAATTACACTAGTAGGAAATTGTTTTATTTCACTAACTACAAATTCTCTGTTTTCATTTTTTTTTATTTTAAACAGTCAAAACAAAACTGCAAAGTGCAAACATGTGTAAAAGCAAAAAAAAAAAAAGTGCAGGGGCGAGGGGGCAGCCAAAAATTTTTTTGCTTGGGGCAGCAAAAAACCTAGAGCCGGCCCTGCATCCAGCCTGATATGATCTCACCTCCAGCTGGTTCAAAAGGTCTTTGGTAGTGCATGATTTACTGAACTCTCTTGTGCACAGTATGACTGCTGCTGCTGCCACCAGTATGTAGCCTAAGCGGAATAGTTTTGCAATTTGAGTTAAACTACTTTGTGCAGCTTTAGGGGAAACATGACAGAGGTATTCAAAATAAGGTTTGCATTGGATTGACTTCTTCCTCTCTTCCAGTCTCATAGGATTCAATTGTGCCCACCTGCAAGCCCAGGCAGGGGATAAAGGGTGTGTAAGAAGCCCCTTCGCTCCCCTGGATGGGCTAGCTCTGTCACCGGACCTTGAGGGGAGAAACAGGGAAAGCAGCCACCTCTGGGTGGCTACTTCCCCTCTTGCACAGGTGAGTGAGGACTAAGTGGAGACTTGGCTCTACCCTGCCCACTGCTCTGGCCAACACAGCTGAGTTCTGTGGATGGGGAGATGATCTGTGCCAGGAAAAGGATTGGTACCGCTTACTTCCCCACCATGGAACAAAGGGCAGGAAGAAGCTGAACTGTGCAACTCTTAGAATCACCATTTGGTTCCTGTCCTATTCCTATGACAGTACAGTTAAGTGCTGCTCCTTACTTAGCCTGGATTGCAAGATGCTGCTCCTGCCTGTATTATTCTAACTAGGAAATGTTCTTGAAGCTGACTAGTAAAAATACCCATGAATAAAAGGAGGTACTTGTTTACAACATGTGTAATTAATTGTGGGATGAATTTATTCCCACAAGTAATCAAATGAAAAAGTTTAGTTGAATTTAAAAGGGGTCTGGATGGAGATAAGTGTCAAATAGATACCAGCACTTAAGGTACAGTAGTATGTGAATCCAAATGATAAGGCATACAAACTTTAAACTCCAAGGAATAATGACACTGGAAGAATGGAAGCTGGGAAGGCATTTGTTCCCTCTATATGAGTTTGCACAGCTGTTTGACATTATTTAAATCAAGAAGAAATGGTGGATATCAGTCCAGAAAGGTGCTGCAGGGAGTTTTTCAGGGAATTTGAGTGCTTTGTGAATAGTGCGCCCCCAGATTGGTGAATTTATATGATTTCCCCGCATTTGAAATCTGATAATCTGCCAGAGATGACCTGTCCCTAGGGTTCAGAAAAATATTTCTGGAGAGAACATTTTGTTGCCTTTGAAATAGATATGATTGCAGCAGATACTTTAAAATAATTTCCTAGGCTCTCCCAGACCCACATAAAGGCTCTGTACTTCAATTTCAATTGGGTATAAGTTATATTAGTATTCTCACTATGAGCTAGATGTGATTGGTCCTTATGTGGACTAGGAGCGGGGAGGGGAGAACAACTCTACTCCCTTCCAATACACCTCCATGGTCCCCCATCCTAGCCAGCCACAGTTTAAGTTGTTATGGTTGGGGGAAATCAGAGACTTCCATCTATGTGCACACTGGGATGGAAGACACTCAAAACAGGCAAAGCAATGACTTCCCTGCTTCCTTTCACACCAGCCTCTAGAGGCGGCTTGGGTGCATTAGTGAGAACAAGCTCCATCATCCAAATTCACCAGGGACACATAGCCAGGGAAGAATTGTTCCTTCCTGAAGCATGCTCTTTCTGATTGTTCCCCATAGGCACCGGAGCTCTGCACCACACCCCATTTGGGCCAGCTCTATTATTTTCAAGAACAAATCATGAACTTTTCCAGACAATGCTCTTACTGTGAGTTTGTTTGCCAACGGGTGCTGGTTATGAGAAAGCATGTGTGTTTAGATGGAAAAATCAAATGTATACCCCCAACCAGACCCTCATCTCTCCTCTCTGCAAACATATGCACTGCAGTATATGGTGAAGGGGATTCTCTGTGGGAGCCCTGTGTTAAACTATTGGCAGCATATCCCCATGTCATGTCAGTGACTGCTTGTGGCGGGATACTAAGTTGGCTGGACCTTTGTTTTGCTCTTCTGTGGCAAGAATAACATTCCTCTAATTAAATGGCTTGTCTCACACACTTGTTCTCTAAGGAGGGAACCCCTCTGGACTACTTGGTCAGTTCTGAGGGGAGCACCTCTTTCCACGTAGGCTGTTCTTTATTTAATGTTTATATTTTTTCACAGGCTTCCAGCTGCTGTTGCCATCTGTCCTCTGCCACATGGAGTCGACCCCTCTTGAAATGGCAGGTGGCCTTGGTCACTGGCAGGAGCTGCTGTGGTGAAGATTCAGTGCTGCTGGGGACAGGTAGCCCAGCAACAGGGAGAGGAAACCTATTAATAACTGCTTGTCAAGCAGGGTTCAGCAGGTGGCCTGTGTGTTTGTCCCTTCAGTCCTGAATCTAGTGTTCTGTATCACAAGTGGGCAACTTGCTATTGAGAAAATAGGGATACACACACGTGAGCCAGCTGTCCAGATGTTCATTGTTCATATTTTCTGGTGATAGGGGTAATGGCCATAACTAAATGAGAAGAAAGGGTAAAAATCACACAGCTCTTGTGATTCTCCAAGAGAGATTTCCTGTTTGAGCTACAACCCCCGCCCCCTGACAGCATTATATTTTACAATGGTAGACTCATTCACACCATGCTCAAAGCGCCTTTGGAAAATAGTTGCCCTCTGATGACTCCTGGCCCCATATGACCTCTGCATCTGGCAAGGAATTTAGTTTAATCTTCAGTACATTTAGAAAGAGAGAGAAAAGCCAATGGTTCAGAAAATGCCAGAAGAACAAAATATATTAGATCAAATAGGATAGTTTTTCATGTCATTCTATACAATAGATAAGCACAGTGTGGCTTTATATAGCAGTGTGGATTTTTATTTTGTATGAATCACAGCTACATTTATCAAACTTTGAAAATACCACACTTCCCTGCTTACCTCAGGGCAGGCCGTGGGGTAGCTTATTGAGCAGTTTCTAAAGAGATGTGTTCTTTTGTTGTACTCTTTAATGTAATCCCCTTTGCAATGTAAGGGGGCTCTCCTCACAAGATAATGCAATTTCCATACACACAGTACCATGAAGGGTCACTTTGTGATCCATAACTTTATTCCCATGGACTTCTATTATCGTATCAGAGCTTTTACAATGTAGTGTAATAGTCTTGTTGCAGCAATATTCTTTTCTTAAAAATCAGTGCATTTTATTTAGTCTTAAAGAAAATCCAGTTAAACATGGTGGGCTAGCTCCTCAGATAGCTCCAGTGATTTTAACCTGTTTGCACCAGTTGAGGGTCTGGCACAATATGTACTGAATTACAGAATAAAGGCAGGGAAGAAAATTTCCTTTCAGGAAGATGAAAAGCAAATAAACCTGTGTAAAAGAAATTTGGAAAATGAGAAGTTATAGAGATACTCTCTTGTCAAAATTTGCCCATTTTAGGTTTTGTAAAACTAAGTTTTAACTAAAACTAAGACTAATGGGAAACATTTATTTCCCTTCTAATTTCTCTAGAAAATAGACTTGGCAAGCAGTATTTGCAAAGACCTATATGTTGCAGCATTAGTATTAGTATTGAAAACAAGAAAGTAACAGAGACTAAAAAACTGACTCTGAGCACAAATCAAACTGGCTAGCCCATCTTCATTGTCCAAAGCGATAGAAATGTGAACAATGAACACACTGCATAGGGAGAAGAGTAAGACCTATATCTGCAAGAGTTCAACCATGCACAGCTTCACTGAAGTCAATGGTGCTCCCTAGAGGCGTTAAGTTCAGTATGCCTGGATCTGATTGCACTCAGATACTATGGGGGAAGCACATGGTATAAGAATCTATATAGAACACAGTAGAATAGAATTGCAGAATAGGGGTCTAAATTAGCATTCAGATACCACAGTGACTGCTTTATAATTGCCTGCCTTAGACAGTCAGGAGAACAGGAACATTTGCTCACTTCCATCCAGATTACAGACCATGAATCCACCAGGTCCAAAGAGGGGCTTTCCAGTTCTGTCCATCTCCTTCCCTCACCGTACTCCACCCCACCCAGCAGAGCCTCAGTACTACAAAGTGCCGATGTAGTGGCTCTGTAGGCTATAGGGATGTTGGAGGGATGGTGCTGTAAAACTGTTTTACCCTTCCATTCTCCCAGTGCTACCTCCTCCTCCAGTAGGAATGGAGAAAGCATTGGGCCCCTAGTGATGGTTTCTTTAATATTTATATTTGAACATTGAAATGGTCACTTGCACATTTCCGATGTTATCAGACATCTAAGGAGGCACCACATCTGAAGGGTATGCCTGGAAGTAGGTGTGGGCAAGGCTCTGGTACAGAGTGAGCTTTGTACATAGGCCCCTTAGGAAACCATGAAAAATGTGTTTTGATGTTGGCAAACATGTATCTGTGTTGCCCTCGGCTTAGCTGGTAAAGACTGTAACAAGTATGGAACACATCAATGCCTATGGGGAAATGCAGTTCTCCCTGGGACCAAAGGCATATCTTTTGAAGAGAAACTAATCCTCTTCTGTTTTGTTTTTGTTGTTGTTGTTGTCAGTTATGCTGAGCACAAGTTGAAGGATTGGAGAGAGCAGTACCTCTGGGAAATGATGGTTTATCACAGACTCCAAAGGTGGATGGCAAAGATCTGACTTCAAGTTTGCTTTAATCACAGAAACACACAAAATGTCATTGCCAGTGGGGAGGTTACGTCCCAGGCTCCTAACTGTATAGTTAACTTTCTTACCTTGAAGAATGGCTGGCAGGCAGCTTGTCAGCCAGAGTGTAGGTAAGATAGTCAAAGAGCTTTGACAGCTGACAGTGAAGGGGAGATGGTAAATTTTCAGTGCATTGTGTGAGGTAAATTAGCAGAGCTGTGTAAAACTCAGAGGGTTCAACTCTCTGGTTTTGCTTCACAATGCTCAGGTTTCATTATAGTTTTCAGGGTCAAATAAATCCCAAAATTAAAGTGAGCCACAGTTAAAGCCCATTGAGTCTCCACCCAAACCCAGAAATTGACTGTCCACTTCAAACTTGGTCCAGAGTTACTTGACACTAGGCCTGAAAGATGCATGAATATTAGGTAGCCTGGCTGAGTTTTTTGCATTTGTAATAACACCTCCAGTTTTATTGTGAAAGTTTCATGGAACTCTGCAAACTAGTCTTGCGACTCTTGTTCACTTATGTGTATCTTTGAATGTGTACAGGATTTGCCCACGTTTAATATTCTGAACACTACAATAATTTCCATGAAAACAATCCTCTCCTCTTTCTTGATTTTTTTCCCACTGCCATCCCACATTGGTAATATCTCAGAAACATAGGTGCTACTAGATTATTTCATGAATACTGTGAAATTTGCTGTTGTATGATATGAGCTAATGTGACTGTATGAAAAAGTGAAGTGACCTTTTAGAATCACTGATGTTTGAGAGAATTATTAAGATTTGTATTGTTGTTTATTTATAATTCAACATCATAATGACACTCCTGAAAACAAATAAAAAAAGATTAACTTCTTGTTCAGCTGAGCTGTGCTTGCTGCATGGCCTTAGGAAGAAGGAGAAGATCTAGTTTACAACCTCTAAGCCACCTTTATACTCCTCAATCCTGGAGAGGGCTGCCGGTGAGGCTGCCCCCTGGTATAAATTAGAGCAGATTATAAATTACACTATCAGGAATGGTCTCCTAGCACCAATCTCTCTCTCTCAATTTAACTCCATTGACTTCAGTGTAATTGCTGCTGATTTACACCAGTGTAAGTGAAATCAGAATTGGGTCCCACGACTGTTCAACTCTTTTTCTTTGTAAATGTGGCTAGTAAAAGATGCTACTGTGAAAATCCAGGAGCACTCATGGCTCCCATTGTTAGAACTTCCTGATTGGTCTATAGCCAAATGCTCCATGTTCATGAAAGGCACAGGTGGTCTTTAGTTTTTTCCAGCTTAGCTTTAATAGTAGCCAGGTAAAACACTGAAACACTAGAGAATGACAAAAATATACTTAAATTACTTTGAGTGCCGAATTCTGTATAGTGTGTCGGTGATATTGTACAGATGCACATATCTTCAATTTAAAGAAGATACATCAATAAACTGGGACCTCATATTCTATGTTTCTTTAGATGTGCTTTGGTGCTTTATAAAATCACTTTCTGCTGTAGATTGTTTTCAAAAGACATCCTGAAGATTCTGTAAAAATTACTAATCAGACTTCATCAGACAGACAATGAGCACTGTTAAATGTAGTTCATTTTAAAAGCTACATAATTATACCCAGAGAATATTGGATAATGTGTCCTTTTGATATAACCACATCTAAAACAAACCGTTATATAACTTTTATTGCCGAATAAGTAAAATCACAAGGGAACATTTGATCCTGGCTTATGTACCTTGTTTTGTAATTGTATCTGAAAGGAAATAATTTAGGTCTTCATTAAATTAATTAATGCAATCTTATTCCCTTTCCCATTCTGCTATTGATTAAATGAAAACCAAACAAATTTTAACTCTGATTAAAAAAATCAATCTGTGTAAGCAGATCTCCGCAGCTTGCATAAATATTAAAAAAGGTATAAATGGAAATAAAAAATAACATTAAAATAAGAAAGAAAAGATCGAAACGTATCCCATGCTTTGGGATTGTTCTGAAATAGATATTTTTCTAGTGCTCTGTATAAAGGGAGTCTTACAATATACCCAACATTACACAACATATTGTATCAACTGTTTGCTTTCTTGGATTGGAGATAGATATAACAGACAGGATACATGCCAAACTTTTAGGGCCAGTTTGATCCTGGTCTTTATATGGGCTTGCATGGTGGGGGCATTCAGAAATGAGATGGGCAAGATATCTTCCTTCCTCTTACAGGAGTGATCTTTAAATGAGAAGTGTGCATGCGGGTGCATGTGTGAATCGGAACTGGTCTAAAACCAGCATTTCTATCCTACAGGCTATTCCAATATTTTGACATTTGTTGTTTTGACATTTGTTTTTGTCCTTAATTGGGACAAAATATAGAAATGTTCCATGTAATGAAAAATTCTGAAAAATTTTGATTTGGAAATATCGAAACGTTTCATTTCAGCACAATTTGACATTGAACAGTGCCTGCCAGAGCTGCCTCAGTGCTATAGGAGTTGTAATTTGGGTGCCTCGTGTCCCTGTTTTCCATGGGCTGGGGTCCCTGGAAGATCTATATCTCCCATGATGCACCATGTCACGAGACTCCCTTGATGCACTCTGGCGATTTAGCCAGAAGGGAGACAGTGGTACTTCATGGGAGGTGTAGTTTGCCCTGAAGCAGAATAGGGACATGAGGCACCCAAGCTACGACTCCCATGAGGCACCTCAGGTTGACACCAATCAACACAAAACTGACACAAAATGAAAAGTTTTGATTCAATTAGACAAACCACAATTTTTCAAACTGCATTGACCTGACCTGAAATGGAATATTTTGTGTAAATTTTCCTGATTTGATGATGATGGGGGGAAGTTGTAGCATAATTCCTGGGTTTTATTGGGCCAGTAAAACTTGGTGTTGTGTACTGCAAATGGCTTTCTTTTAGCAGCTCTTTACATGGAGCTCTCAACAGCACTTCCTGTCTTAGAAGAGCCAGGCACTATTGCAGGGAAGAGCATGGACTACTCCCTTTGTGCCACCTTTCCCAGGAACACACAATACCCTGATCCCAAAGGGAAGGGAAGGCCAAAGAGTAGGCAGAGCTCGGCCAATCCTCTCCTGCACTGGTGGGAGCCACATGGAGGACAAAGTATGCTGCACCCCAAAGCACAAGACATATGGCCCATGTATGCTGAGAACCTCCAGGAGGCCTTCTAGATTTCTCCTGGTACTCCGATTGGGCAGAATTGCCCCCAAACACACAGTTCTCAATGGAGAGTTGTACTTTAAGGGCACAATCAGATCCTTAATAAGCAAATTTCTTTTTGCATTTAGAAAATGATTTCCAAGTCCAAGAAACTCATCCCTCAGTTCTATCAGCCTCATTCACATAATACCTTATTTCCAATAGGGGACTGCTTGCATAATAAGGTACCATTCAACCTAAGCAAAGGTGACAGAATCAGGCCTTCAGTGATCCCATTCCAGTCACTGCTCATTAGTTGCTGTTGAATATATCAGCTTTACAATTATAGTTAAAGATGAAAAGTTCTGCGGGATTCAGCGGTCTTTAGGAGTGTACATCAGTACCTACAATAGGCACAAAACTATGAATCAGTTTAGTGTCAAGTGTTTAGCAATAGTAGCCCATGTTCCACCAGATGTGTACATCATCTCCCATGTTTGTACAACATGGTATTTCAGCTCATAATTACTAGTGGTTCTCAGTCTTGCAGACCTAACTATTAAATATATTTCACATACAGAATTTCCTACTCTGTTTGATTTTGTTAGGTGATATTCACCTCATGTTCAACTCTGTGCAGTCCAATGCATTTACACCATAGATTAATCTCTCATGTATTTCCATATTATATGTTGTTTTCCTGACCAGCTGGGTGTATTCAGCCACAACCAAGAGAGCATTTATCAGTCTCATTTAAAATTGCATGTATGTAAGCACTGTAAAATTGGGAGAGATTCCTAGTGAATTAAAGAAGTGTACTATAAAACCAGCAGCTCTTCACAGCTTCATTATATTTTCCTCTGTATTTGCTTCATTGTATTTTCATTGCTCTCCCTCCCCCGCGTGAATTTAACATTAAGAAAACACCATTTATCCCTGGGGGGAGGGGATTATTAGTCCAGCAGAAATCCATTTAAATATTAATGAGAGGAGTTCATTTTGTTATTTGATGACAGCATTTCAAAGAGACAGATGACCCTACTTTCTCATTATATGAACCAAGAGTTTTCCCACATTCTCAAAGTCCCAGACTTTAGCTTTACTTGGCATGGAGAGCAATTGTTTTTCAGCATGGCATGGAATTAAATTTATATAAATGGAATGCATTGCAATCAGTTTTGCCTATGCAAAGTTTATTAATTTCAGAGCTCTTGAGAATCATATGGTGAAACAGATAGGTAATTTTGCCTGTTACTTTCATTTTAATGATTTTCCAGTGAGTTTGCTTTCCCCTGGAAAGAGACAAAATGTTTGGAATCCTGTAACAATTGAAATACTCTTTTGACTTTGTTCCAGATATATCAGCAGGATCTCCATTTTCAGGAAGGCATTCTGATCAGAAAACAAAGATGTATTAAAGCACCCTCTAGTGTTACTTTAGAAAGTTTGGAGGAAGATAAAAAGAACAACCAGAGTTGTGGAAACTTCATATTGAGGGTGTCGCTGTAAAATAAATGAAATATTTTGAAAGGGAAAAAAATACCTCCTGGAATAGGCACAGTACAAAATAGTGGAGATGTGGAGAGTGTGAAGATGAATTAGTGAGGGTATTTTCCCCAAGTCTTTTGGTGTACGTAAGGTCTTTAACCCCTATTCGGATGTGTTGAAGAGAGAGCTTAGGTATACTATTTCAATTTTGTCCAAAATTAAGGCTGTGATTTTCAACTTGCTAAGGGATTTAGGCTCCAGATCCCACTGAAAGTAAATGGAAGTTAGGATCTTAATTTCCTTAGGCCTCATTCATGTCCAACCAGAGCTCAAATGGAGGCACAACCTGCAACAGGTATGGCAATTTTCTGCAATATTCTGGACAAGCTGTATTGAATTAAGTTAAACCTTGTTGAATTAAGCTTATGCCTGATTGTGGGCTAAGGATTTTATGAGAGAGAACCACAACCCTCCAGGAACTAAGAACATTGGGGGTGATTCAGGAGGTGTTACAACCTGACTGAATTTGCTTAGAGGTACCGCCACCTGGAGAGGCTTGCATATGCTGGTTTGGATTGGATTGTCCAGAGACCAATAGAGAAATAAAGGACTTTTGGATAAATAACCTGAGTTCAAACTGACTTGGGGCCTGCTTTCTGATCTAGCAAATGGTTAGGAATGTCTGTCTAAAGGGAGGCCCTGATCCTTCCTAGGAAGGGTTGGAAGCACTCAACCTATTCATGGGAGTGCTTGTTTGGAGCTAACAGCTGATACAAAGTTGTAACAACAGAAAAAACCCTTGATGGAGTTTGAAGGACAGATCACCAGCTAGAGCCATTTTTGGAGATGGGGTGATCTCAGGTAAGGTTATTAGGATGTGTGTAGGTCCATTTACTATTTTAATATGTCTTCACTCTAATGCTTTCATCTTAAGAATAAATGTACTTGCTTAGAAAGGGCTGTGTGGTAAGATATAGCTATGGGCAATTTGTTTATAGCTTCTGAGGAGAAGGCAAAGCAGGCCTGCTGAAGCAGTCTGACTTACTGGGAATTCATAGAATAGGCAGGGAATTTTGAAACCTGGAAATACTCAGATCAGGAGGAGGAGAGACATGTGTTTCTGCCCAAGAGAGGTGACAGCTGGAGAGCCAAAAGCCTAAGAGATCATGTCCTTGTGGACCACAGAGGGGGAGTACTGGTGCTGTTGCCCTGAACTGTGACAAATCCAGAAGACCATTTCCCATTAATAAAATACAGTAAGTAATTTGTTGCATCTAGGAGTGGACAAAAGGGAATATAATCATGGCATGCACCAACATGTTTTGTACTTATTCCAGATTTTGTTTTGTTCTTTTCCTGTAAAATCTACCCACCGTTCTGTGGTATGTATGACCTATGTGGCCTATTGCACTCGTATTGTACTCATATGTACCTATAGTAGTCTATCACAGCTGGTTAATATTTCACAGCCCTGGTTATTCTATTTAAGTAACTATGATGTTTCTTAAACGACCACTGGATGGTGCTTTTATACAGCCTTGTTTTCTGATAAGAAAATTCCATGCCTTTCTGAAAGTGGAGATTCTTCTGCTATATGAAATTAATGTCCCTTTTATACTCATATGGTGAGAGGTTCTGGGATTCATCATTAGGATTCACTTCCTTTTCTTTCCCTCTATTGGAAATCAAACTTACTGTAGAATCATTTAAATGTAAGCAACTACCTGCATATTAGGTTACAAATGCCTATCTCATTCATAAATAATATGAAGGTAGTTGACTTTATGTTGGAAACTGGTGGAGCTTTATTCTGTCCAATTACAGTAGAACCTCAGAGTTACAAACACCTTGGGAATGGAAGTTGTTTGTAACTCTGAACAAAACATTATGGTTGTTCTTTCAAAAGTTTACAACTCAACATTGACTTAATACAGCTTTGAAACTTTACTATAGAGAAGAAAAATGCTGCTTTTAACCATCTTAATTTAAATGAAACAAGCAAAGAAACCGTTTCCTTACCTTGTCTTACTTTTACCTTACTTTTTTTTTAAACTTTCCCTTAATTTTTTCAGTAGGTTTAACACGGTATTGTACTGTATTTGTTTTGTTTTCTTTTGGTCTCTGCTGCTGCCAGATTGTGTACTTCTGGTGTGTGGTTGATCTGTCAGTTTGTAACTCTGGTATTTGTAACTCTGAGGTTCTACTGCATATATACAGCTTATCTCAATGATGAAATAAGGTTACCCCTTCACCGCATATGTATGGATGATTATACTGTCATTAAATACAGAATCATGTGATAAACTGCATTTATCATGGATTTCTGAATGTCTGTCCTGCACTCCACCCTCTCACCCACCTCTGCCAGGACTACTTCCAACATTCTAAACTACTGAGCAGCTTTCAAACCATCACCAATTTTTAAAGACAATCAACCTCTCACAAAAAGGTGGTGGTCTCTGACTGCCCTGTGCTAGGGTGTAAATTCAGAATTAACAGGAGTGGACTGAGGGCTGAATTAGCCCATCAGGTTACAGTGGGGAGGAGGGGTGGATGAGAAAGGTCTGTACTAATTTAATTTTCAACAGAGAAGGAGGAGGGGGATCCTTAAAGACAGGCCTCAAATAGAGTAGAAGGAGGACTCAAGTCAGGAGGTTGCCAGAGGGCCTTGAGGATGCTTGTCAGTAGCGGGATGAGCAGAAGCCACATGAGGAGACAGAACTCCAGAGCAGCAATAGAAGGAGCAAAAAAGGAAAAGGTAGGAGTCGTGCAGGGAAGAAATCAGGGCTTGTAGGGGAGCAGTACTTAACTGCCTAACACAAGGTATCTGGGTGGCAACCCAGTGGAGAGGGCTGTCTTGACTTCTCTTCCTTCACCCCTGCCTCTGCAAGAGGGAAATGTAAGTTTCAGAATTAAAAGAGGGGAAAAGTGATAAGTCCCAAATGAGGGCTGAAGCCTCACATAAAAGCCATTACGTTGATGTGATTTTCTGTTGGACTTTTCTGTTACCCTGGAAAGGGAGTGAACTTGAAGTATAACCTGGCCAGACTGATTTTCAAAGGTACTGAGCATCCAGAACTTCCATTGTCTTTAGTAGCAGCTATAGTTACTCAGCATCTTGAAAAATCAAGCCCATTGTGTCTCAGCTTGGGCATGCCAAATGAATGACCATGTTTGAGAATAATAGCCTAGACAAACAATATTGGAAAGGATAGAAGGTGCCTAAAAGATAAACACAGTGTCTCATAGCCCTTGGTAGAGCTCCCCCAACAGGTCACACACCAGGCTGCTGAGTTTGGGTCCCAACACACCAGTCCCATACATTCTTAAGTTTCCCTTGGTCTGAGTAGGCTGCAGCATTGTCTCTTTCCTTGGCCTCTCTGGCACACTTCCTGGGTACAGGCTCTGCGTTTTTTACCCATTCATGGAAACAGGACCTTATGGCCCAGCTCCCCTAGGCCCTTAGGATGAGTGCTGACCCCCTAGGCTCCTCAAAAGTTTGTCTAGCTTTTCCCAGGGCTCCAACCTTGTGGGCACACTGTATTTACATTTCAGTTCTTCAGGGGAATGTGATAGTGAAAGCAAACAGACACACAGACCTTGTACGGGTTCCAAAAACAATCATTCCTTTCTTTGGCTAGCACAAGTAATACACAGATCTAGACTAAATAATAAATGCCTACACGCATTTCTCTGTCTTATTTTCCTCTCCATTCTTGAGTATTCTTTGGGCATAGGTCAGAGCCCTCTAAAGTCCTGGATCTCCCCCCCCCCCCGCTTCCTGATTCTCCCCCTAATTCATGGAGTCTCTCTTCTGTATAGCTAGTTTCCTTCTTTCTTGGCTGGTCAACAGTTGAACAGCGCCCCCCCCC
>NC_048306.1:64120390-64201505 GCF_013100865.1 Trachemys scripta elegans | reverse complement strand
ATCTTCCCCCCCCCCCCATTTTTTCTCCTTCTCTTTTGGTATGTTCTTTTTTTTTTTTTTGTGGTCCACAAAATAAAAACCCCCCCCCCCCCCCCCCCCCCGCTACAAAAGCTGCCCCTCCTTTATCCAAGCTTACTGTGGCTCTGAGAGTCCCTCTGAGTTCCTTTGGAGTTTCTCAATCTCTGTGCGCTTTTCAGGACCCAGTGTTAATGCCCAATTTCTCCATTCTGCTTCAGTGAAAATTCCACTATTCTAAACCCCAACCCTTCAGACAAACTTGGTTGGTCTGGTTTCTCTAGACTTTAACCATCTCATTGTCATCAAGGTTTAATGATCCTCCATTGTCCCTGGTCTGGGAGATACATGAGAGCCCTGATAGCATCTGACTTCATTTCTATTCATGCATTCAATGATACAGCAGTTTCATAAGATCAGCCAGAATTCATAAGTTGCACATAGACAGATTGTCCAAATCATCACACTCACTTCTAAGCAAGCACCTATGGATCTGATCCAAAGTTGACTCCAGTCAATGTAAAGACTCTGATTAACTTCAGTGAGTTTTGGATTAGGCCAGGTAAGTGGCTCGTTACAATCAGAAGGAATAGGCTTGAAAGAAAATATGCTGCTGCTGAAGGAATCAAAGTCTAAGAAATAAAATAATTAGCCAGTAACTAGAGCAGATTTCACAGCACTCCCCTCTGAGTTCAAATATTTGAGAGTAGAGTTTAATTCCAAAGTTTTAGAGTCAGAAAGATTTTTTTTTCTTGTATGGGAGAGTTTTGGCTGTGGAGGAAGGGGTCAGCATGAACTCAGATTTAATGATTGAGGTGCAGCAGGACAGTACAAAACCAAAGTGCAGAGAGAAAAAGATGAAAGTGAATTTTGATGGCTTCAGAATTGCAGTGTGCAGAGAGAGTATCTAAGAACTTAAAAGGCACCTGTAAATTTGGGAAAACTAACTTTCTGTTACAGAGCTGAGTAACAGAAGCGTTGGGACCCAGCATGAGTGAGGGAGCGGTGGTGAAATGGACACACCATGCATTACTTCTAATCTGGGAACCAGCAACAGGTCAATGATTTGTCATTATTATTTCTATTATGATAAAACCTAGAGGCCTCAACCCCTGATTAGGACTCTACTGTGTTAGGCACTCTACACACACATACTAAAAAGACAGACCTTGGCCCAAAGAGTTTATACTCTGTACAAAAGATTAGGTAGAGAGATTAAATATCAAAAAAACTCTTTGGAAGAATGCTAGAGAGGAAATGGTGGTCATCATCCAGGCTGCAAGAGTCTAATATTTCAGGATCACTCAGTTCTTACACAAGAGAAGAGAAGAACACTCACAGCAGGTGCTGGGACCTTCAGAAAGATGGAAATATGTTACAGTTGGAGTTTACCATCCTCATGTGTAAAAAAACAAAGAACTTGGAATCCAAGCTCTCCAGAAAAGAAAGGAGGGTTGTTACTCTCTGCAATTCCAGTGGAAAAGAGGGGATCCACTGAACAGCTCACAGAAAGAGCAGTTGAAGAACAGTATGACTCCAGCATATTATAATTTGTAAAACCCACGTGGAGGAAGCCACAAAAGGAAAAACTAAGAAATCTACATCAGAGGAGAATGACCAGGTTTAGCAATTCCCAAGCAGTCAGATCAAGGCGTGCCAGCCTGCCAAGTTCTCTTGGTGCCACTTAAAGTGAAGCCAAAGCTGCCAGAAGTTGTCACTGAAGACTTTCCCCTGTGTAAGGGGTATTTCCCTTAATGTAAAGTTGGCAGAAGCATCTGTGTTGCCTTTGGTGCTGGAAATCCCCACCCCTTGCTATGAGGGTTAGGAGAGGCTGGGAGGGCAGGGATGGTGGCTCAACTGTGCCTGTTTCTCCATTGGCCTAAGTTAAAGCTGCTTCTCCTGCAACTTTATTTGCATTGAGGTTGGCGGTGTAAGGGAAAGAAGGGAACTCCCTGACACCAACTCTCTCTGCCCTGCATGTGAGCAGAGTTCAGGTGTAGTGGCAAATCAAGCCCTTATCACAGAAGGAACTGATGGCATCTTCATTCTGTTCCAAACCTGGTTGTACTGCCTTGTTGTAGGACAATGGGCCTTGTATCAGTCTTAATGAAGAAGATAACCCTGGGGAGACATCATATGAGAGGACACACAATTGAAATATTTATTAAAGATGTTGTTTTTTTCTTGTGTTGAACAAATGTTAAAAGTTAGCTGCTTGTTTGGCGCAGGTCTCTGGCTCCACAACTGCAAATCTGAATTACTGTTAATATGGTGTCAAGAAACAAAAAGGGATAAGGAGTCATAACTTAAAAATTATAACATCTAGGGCTGTCATGCGATTAAAAATATTAATCGTGTGATTAATTGCACTGTTAATAATAGAATACCATTTATTTAAATATTTTGATGTTTTCTACATTTTCAATTATATTGATTTCAATTACAACACAGAATACAAAGTGTACAATGCTCACTTTATATTTATTCTTGATTACAAGTATTTGCACTGTAATAAAACAAAAGAAATAGTATTTTCCAATTCACTTAATACAAGTACTGTTGTGCAATCTCTTTATCGTGAAAGTTGAACTTACAAATGTAGAATTATGTACAAAAACTGCATTAAAAATAAAACAATGTAAAATTTTAGCGTCTGCAAGTCCACCCAGTCCTACTTCTTGTTCAGCCAGTCACTCAGACAAACAAGTTTGCTTACATTTGCAGGAGATAATGCTGCCCGCTTCTTGTTTACAAGGTCATGTGAAAGTGAGAACAGGCATTCTCATGGCACTATTGTAGCCGGCATCGCAAGATATTTACATGCCAGATGAGCTAAAGATTCATATGTCCCTTCATGCTTCAACCACCGTGCCAGGGGACATGCGTCTATGCTGATGATGGGTTCTGCTCAATAACAATCCAAAGCAGTATGGACTGACACATGTCCATTTTCATTATCTGAGTCAGATGCCACCAACAGAAGGTTGATTTTCTTTTTTGGTGGTTCAGGTTCTGTAGTTTCCGCATTGGGGTGTTGTTCTTTTAAGACTTCAAAATTAAATTAAATTAAATTATTAAATTAAATTAATGGAGATATCCCATCTCCTAGAACTGGAAGGGACCTTGAAAGGTCATCGAGTCCAGCCCCCTGCCTTCACTAGCAGGACCAAGTACTGATTTTGCCCCAGATCCCCAAGTGGCCCCCTCAAGGATTGAACTCACAACCCTGGGTTTAGCAGGCCAATGCTCAAACCACTGAGCTATCCCTCCCCACCACACCTCGTCCCTCTCAGATTTTGGAAGGCACTTCAGATTCGTAAACCTTGGGTCGAGTGCTGTAGCTATCTTTAGAAATATCACATTGGTACTTCCTTTTGCATTTTGTGAAATCTGCAGTGAAAGTGTTCTTAAAAGGAACAACATGTGCTGTGTCATCATTCAAGATTGCTATGAACATTAAATATATGGCAGAATGCGGGTAAAACAGAGCAGGGGGCATGCAATTCTCCCCCAGGACTTCAGTCACAAATTTAATTAACACTTTTTTTTTTAAAAACAAGCCTCATCAGCATGGAAGCATTTCCTCTGGAATGGTGGTGGAAGCATGAAGGAGCATACGAATGTTTAGCATATCTAGCATGTAAATAGCTTGCAATGCCAGCTGCAAAAGTGCCATGCAAATACCTTTTCTCACTTTCAGGTGACATTGTAAATAAGAAGAAGGCAGCATTATCTCCTGTAAATGTAAACAAACTTGCTTGTCTTAGCGATCAGCTGAACAAGAAGTAGGACTGAGTGGACTTGTAGACTCTAAAGCAGGGGTTGGCAACCTTTCAGAAGTGGTGCACTGAGTCGTCATTTATTCATAATTTATAATTATTTATTTGCTATTTATTATGTTATTTATAATGTAAGGTTTTACATGCCTGTAATACATTTTAATGTTTTTAGAAGGTCTCTTTCTAGAAGTCTATAATATATAACTAAACTATTGTTGTATGTAAAGTAAATACGGTTTTTAAAATGTTTAAGAAGCTTCATTTAAAATTAAATTAAAATGCAGAGCCCCCTGGACTGGTGGCCAGGACCCGGGCAGTGAGTGTGCCACTGAAAATCAGCTCATGTGCCGCCTTTGGCACGTGTGCCATAGGTTGCCTACCCCCCAATCTAAAGTTTTACATTGTTTTGTTTTTGAGTGCAGTTATGTAACAAAAAATGAATCTACATTAGTAAGTTGCACTTTCATGATAAAGTGATTGCACTACAGTACTTGTATGAGGTGAATTGAAAAATACTATTTCTTTTGTTCATAATTTTTACAGAGCAAATATTTGTAATAAAAATAATATACACTTTGGTTTCAGTTACAACACAGACTACAATATATATGAAAATGTAGAAAAACATCCAAAATATTTAATACATTTCAATTGGTATTCTATTATTTAACAGTGTGATTGAGACTGTGGTTAATCGCTATTAATTTTTTTAATCATGATCAATTTTTTTGAGTTAATAGCATGAGTTAACTGCAATTAATCAAAAGCCTTAATAACATCCTAAAAATGCTTTCTGCCCCCCACAATGGATGCTAAAGGAAGTTGAGTGACTACTGGGACAAACACCAAAATATGAGAATAATTAACTCCTTTTGGATCTAATACACAGCTCACTGAAGTCATAGGTGCCGACTTCTGCTGGCACTGGTGGGTGTTCGACCCCCCCTCTGCTACCCGCCCTCCCCCACCCCTGCCCCGCCCCCTCCCGCCGCTGCCCCGCCCCCATTCCAACCCCTTCCCCAAATCCCTGCCTGGCCCTGCCTCTTCCCCGCCTCCTCCCCTGAGCACACTGTGTTCCCGCTTCTCCTGCCTCCCTCCCAGAGCTTGTTACGCCGCGAAACAGCTATTCTGTGGCAGCAAGCACTGGGAGAAGAAGTGGGGATGCGGCACGCTCAGGGAAGGAGGCGGAGGTGAGGTGAGATGGGGGGGCGGAGTAGGCAGGGAAGCTTGGCTGCTGGAGGGTGCAGAACACCCACCAATTTTTCCCCTTGGGTGCACCAGCCCCGGAGCACCCACGGAGTCGGCGCCTATGCTGAAGTCAACAAAAAGAACTTTGACTTCAGCTGGTGTTGCTGCAGGTCCTAAAGCCTCATACTTCTGCTATGAAATGAGTGCACTGTTACCAAATCTGATGACTTTAGTGTGAGTTTTGTGATACTTGCTGTTTTTCTTAACATTACAGCTGCTGGAATCAAGAGATTGCATGAAAATCTGTTTTTCATTTTTATTAATTATTTATAGAAAAAAGGAACTTTCTGGTCCTTGGGATACAGAGACAAACTTGAAAATGTGGACACTAAAGGCTCAAAAACCAGAAGGCAAATTTAAAAAAAACCACCAAAACTGTATTTTTTAAAAAAATGAATGATTTTTTTTGGTGTGGCCTGACTCATGTTTTTGAATATACGGGGTTGGCAATATTGAATGTAGTTGCAAGGGTGAGGGTCAGGTAGGCCACGCTTTGAACCCAGGCCTGCCAAGCAAGTACCTTACTTTCTTCACCACATTGCTACAGGCCAGCTAGGTAAACACTAGCTGATACCCCACAAACAGAGGCTAAACCAGCTGACTCAGGAGGATTATCGCACTAGCAGCAGACTGCTGACTGGTCATCTCTTCGCATAAAGCTTCCTGTTCCTGCTACACACCTCATGTGAGCATCTGCTTGCTAGGCTTGCTGCTGACCAGACCCCTGAGACCAAGATCCTGCTTCCTGGCCTGGTTCCTGCTTTTTTCCCTAACTCCATTATTGACTCTGTCTTGACCCTTGGTGTGGCTTCTAACTCTACTGTGACCCTTGGAGTGACTCCTGACCAGGACCCTGACTCTACTCTGGGCTCTGACCATTAAGTCAGCCTGCCCATGTATGGGTCTGACAGTGAGTGGTTGTTAATACACATGTTCTGTAGACTTGGAAGTCTCATGTTCAGCTTTTTCACCTAGGCTGCATCTGAACAAACAGTTTGTAGAATGCCCTCTCTGAGTGGCATTTATACCTTTGTATAAAATGGAGATTAGCTGCATATGAATTCTTTTAAGGCTTGAGAAGTTTAAGGTTAAATAAATTAGTTCTAACTTCTGCCTCAAGCTGCCAATAGGTGTGTCATTTTTAAATCTTGTATTTGGACTTTTATAATCTGAACATTCTTTCCTGTTCCATATTTCTTAAGTTATCTTTCCACATTTTTTACTTGTTAATATATGAAAATATTTCCAATTACACAAGATGAACACCAGATGGCAATGTAAGCATTTGGAAGCAATTCTCTAAATTCAGTTCTGTTGGTAAATAGGGGGAGGACACAAGGAAGATGGCCCTTTTTCTTCTTGTTTCAGCTTGGTGATGACTAGGCGTGGATATTGCACCAAATGAAGCTGCATTGATGGGGGCCTGATATTTGATGGATGCTCCAGTTGTACTAACAGTTTGGGGGAAAAATTAGAATGTGCTCCAGACCAGATCTGTTCGAATCTGATAAAGCCAAAATTAACTTTTGTGAGTTTGTGTTAATCCATTAATATTTTGATCATTATTTATATTTCTGGGCCTGTGACTGGTGTTCAGGACCCCACTGTGCATGCAAATCATGAACCTTCAGTGTCCACATTTTCAAGCATGTCCACATTATTTTGGTAGTTACTAAAGGCCCCAACTGAGATCAAGGCCCTATTGTGCTAGGCACTGTACAGATACATAGTGTGAGAGAGCCCATATCCCCAAGAGCTTATATTTCAGACAGACAAGACTCCTAAAGGGTGGAAGGGACAACAAAAGGAAGGAGAGAGGAAGTAACTTGCTTGAAATCACACAGAAGCTCAGTGGTAGAGCTGGGACTAGACCCCCATGTCTCCTTGGTCTCAGACCAGTGGCCTGTCTACTGGACCATGCTGCCCATCCCAGAGAGTTTGCAATCTACACATATGACCTGAGCCAATGGGGGAATAAAATAATATGAAGAGAGCGGTTTGGAGAAAGTTCAATGGCCGCTGGGGAGAGCGGAGCCGCGGCGGGCTTGCCGCCCTCCTCCCGGCGCTTTGGCCGCCGGGGAGAGCGGAGCCCCGGCCGGGCTCGCCGCCCTCCTCCCGGGGCTCCGGCCGCCAGCGGAGCCGCGGTGGGCTCGCCGCCCTCCCCGCTCCCCTGCGCTCCGGCCGGTCGGGGAGAGCGGCCTGCAGCCGGGCTCGGTGCCCTCCCCTGCCGTGCGGGTGGGGGGAGGCTTTTTTGCCTGGGGCGGCAAAAAAGCCAGAGCCGGCCCTGCAAGTGGTTGGGGGCGCCAAAAAGTGCGCTCAGGGGAGGCAGTGGAGTGGAGGTGAGCTGGGGCAGGGGAGCGCGGGGAGGGCTGCCCGCAGCAAGTAACGTGAGGGAGCGGGGGACGTGCAGGGGAACCGCTCCCTGCCCCAGCTCACCTCCGCTCTGCCTTCTCCCCTGAGCACACCGCCCCCGCTTTAATTCTTCTCCCCTCCCAGGCTTGCCACGCCAAACAGCTGATTGGCGCGGCAAGCCTGGGAGGCGGGAGAAGTGGAGTGGTGCCGGCGTGCTCAGGGGAGAAGGCAGAGCGGAGGTGAGCTGGGGCGGGGAGCTGTTGCGGGGGTCGCCGAAAGGCGGGGTGAGGAGCTGCCCCAGGCGGGGGGGAACCACAGGGCTGGGAGCTGCACGGGGGGGCTCCCCGGCTCTTCCCCATGGCCCCACCCTACCTCCCCCCCTCACTCCCCTGAAGACTGCAGCCAGGCCGGACCCTGCACTCACCACATGGTAATTGAAGCGATCTGCTCCCAGCCTGCTCCGCTCCCCGGGCTCCCAGCTGCACCGCCGGCGAGTGTGGGGGGGCAGTTCCCCCCTTCCCCCAAGCCTGGGAGCCAGGGGAGCGGAGCAGGCTGGGGCCCCAGGCCTCCGCGGAGGGTGAGCGGGAGGGGGGCTGGCCCCAGGCCTCCATGGGGGACGGGGGACTGGCTACTTCCTGCGAGAAGTGGAGTGACCCAGCCCCAGCCTGCTCCGCTCCCCTGGCTCCCAGGCTTGGGGGGAGGGGGGAACTGCCCCCCGCACTCGCTGGTGGCGCAGCTGGGAGCCAGGGGAACGGAGCAGGCTGGGGCCGGGTCACTCCACTTCCTGCAGGAAGTGGCCAGTCTCCCTCCCGCCGTCCCCCACGGAGGCCTGGGACCAGCCCCCCCCTCCCGTGGAGGCCTGGGGCCCCACACAGCCACCGCAGGGGAGGCTGCATAGGGCACCAAAATAGCTAGGGCGGCCCTGGCTCCCCGGGCCCGAGGGGGGCGCAAGATGGAAGTTTTGCCTAGGGCGCGAAATATCCTTGCACCGGTCCTGAGTGTTAGTGACAAAACTTGGTCTTAGCCACCTTTCCACTTTCCTCTAAGTTATTCTGTCAGGAACATTTTCCTAGAGATCATTCCATTGGACAGGAATTGCTGGAGTTCAAAGTCCTCCAGTTGTCCTGTGAGCTCCCCCAATATGCCCCCTACACTGAGCAGAAGGAGCTGGCCACGCTGACTTTGTACTACATGTCAATTCCCCTACCCTTTAGGGAGTCTTTCTCACTGATTTGCACAGCCTCAGGTTCATAACAATCAGGTGAGCTAAGGATCTGGCCCTCGGTTCTCCTCTTCAC
Source organism: Trachemys scripta elegans (assembly GCF_013100865.1). Taxonomy (NCBI): domain Eukaryota; kingdom Metazoa; phylum Chordata; order Testudines; family Emydidae; genus Trachemys; species Trachemys scripta. The sequence continues at coordinate 64,192,813 of NC_048306.1, read as the reverse complement.
TTACTGCTGTGCTGCTGCTGTACTCACTTTTTCTACCCACCAGAGCTCACACTTCAGCCTTGCTCATTCTGTAAGAAGTAGGAATATCCTGGAATATATAATGGAGCCCCCTCAGACCAAATGTGACTGGTGTACCTCGGGCCCTTCTCCTGTTATAATTTTATCTGAATATGTACACATACATTCTAAAATATCATCAAAATAATATCTTATCTCCCACTACAAATGTAACAGGAATACTGGGTATTCAAACTTTTACTACGCTCCATCCTAACTTTTATGGGAAGCTCTGATTTTGATATAGCTGTCTCACAAGTTGCAAGTTGGTTTTGGTGGATATTAAGGGCCAGGAGTGAAACCCTTGCTCCAGTGAAGTCAACAACAAAACACTCATCGACTAATGGGGCCAGGATTTCACAACAGATTTTTCAAAAGTGCTTAGTAGCCAGTTGCTCCTATTGTGACACTTATAGGCAGATTTTCAAAAGAACTTGACATTCAATATTGAGCTCTTTTGAAAATCAGGCCCTAGGAGCATTGACAGCTGAGCCATCAAGTTGTGATGTTCCACCATATGTTGCTCCCACATGGAAATGTAGTGACACAACCATCATAAAGTTGAGATGTAACAACTTTGACACTGAGGACAAAATTCTGAAAAGCAACTCTAATTACAGCTGTTTCTATCCACCATGCCATCCCTTCTTCACTGTGACACTCTAGCTTAGATATCATCCAGTGTGATGTTTACATAACTGCGTCTGATAAAGTGACAATTGTTGCCTTGTTTTATGAAAGTGGAAAGGAGGGTAACTCAACTCTACCAGTTTGACTTTGTGTGAATTCCCCCCATCCCCCATAGCAGTGGAGCATTGTGCATCACAGCAGCAATCTAAAGTAATTAGATTCATCTCCAGATAGCAAGTTGTTTCCACTGTGAAAATTCTGAAAACAACACAGTGACATTTGCTAAATTATTTTAACCTCCTGGTTGGAAATTTTCTCAGTCACTACAGTTCTTTTCACTTTTTCCTGCAAGAGATACCTCCTGTTTGGAGGTATTTAAAGAAGCACAAAAAGGCTGACAGCCTCACTTAATTGATGTCTCAGCTAAAATGAGACTCTCTTTTTCCCCCCATGAAGATAGCAGGCTGAAAATGAATAAATTGGAGAGTTTTCTGTGTAGCAAAATATATTGCAACTAAAATTTAAATTATAGCTAGGAGTAAAGATTAACCCATTATAGTATATCATGCTATAAAAAGACAGTACAAAGAAAGCAAAATAATGGTTATGAATACTGAGATTTGTTTATTGCTGTCATGCACACACACAGAGGATTTATGTATGCATTATTCCAAGTATGGAAATGGAAAAAAAGGTGTGTGTGTGTGTATGTGAAGTTGTGCTGCCTAATGCATAATATCTATCATCCAGCAAATAATGGTCTATTTAGCCAGGTACTCATATTACTGTGTATCTAGACTTCTAGTAGTTAGTGAGGGTTGTGAATAGAAGCTAGTATTTACTCTTTCCTTGCATAACCAGTGGCTGATGGGAATTGTAGTCATATCCACTCCATTCTTGGGCAGATGCTAGATGTCACAGAACTGGAGAGCAACAAGATGGCAATGAGCATGGCAGGTTGGGGAGTGACCAAGCTCCAGATAGGTTTCTGATTAGGTGGCAGAGTGAGGAGTACAGTTCATAACATACAGCTGTGTGTGTGTGTGTGTTTGTGTGTGTGCAGTTATCTATCTCTGAATTTTCTATTGCATTAAGCACTAATCAAGTAAATGAGATGCACATAAAGGTTTCCCAGTGGACCTTATGTAGTATCTTACTCTTCTCCCCTCACTGGTTATTGGAGGCTCTACTTGGGGTTGGTGGTTTTGTTTGTTGTTGTGAAAAGTTTGTGCATTAATTGATTATACTGTTTAATTTAAGACCTGATTTGCACTTAATTTTAACCACACGAGTTAGTCCCACTGTCTTTAGTAGGACTAGAAATGTGTTTAAGTGCATAACTGGATTAGGGCACTCATTTTTACTAGTAACATATTCATGGTAAATATAGAACATTTTGTGCTCTGTAAGATGTTAGTAGTGAAACTGGTAAGAAGTAGCAAAGTGTAATATCTTTTGAAGAAGACAGATCTCACTACTGTGAAAGGAATCCTAAATCTTATTGTAGAATTTAATAGCCTACTAAAAATAAGGGGAAATTTTAAAAAAGATTTGAGAAGGTAAGGAAACTTTTTGTGCTTGTTTCATTTAAATTAAGATGGTTAAAAGAAGCATTTTTCTTCTCCGTAGCCAAGTTTCAAAGCTGTATTAAGTCAATGTTCATTTGTAAACTTTTGAAAGAACAACCAGAATGTTTTTGTTCAGAATTACGAACATTTCAGAGTTACGAACAACCTCCATTCCGGAGATATTCGTAATTCTGAGGTACTGTTGTACCAGTTGTACATCTGTGTAACTCAGTAGAGCTACTCCTGGTTTACAGCAGTGTAAGTGAGAGGAGGAGGTGGCAGGTTTTTTGGGTTATTGCTCCTTTTTTATTATGGGCAATATCCACTTTACCCATCAGTTAGGAACTAAGGAAGCACCAAGACAGCTGCTCTACACTATGCCATAAAGTAGCTTACATTTTCTTTATGTGTATTCAATAGTAATTTTTGGTATGTGGCAGCTGAGGACAGTAAGACAGAGATAACTTCTTAGCTATTTTTAAATCAACTAGCCATCGTTACTTGTGCATGCAAATTAAATCCATATTTATTGTTCCTAGTTTTCCTCCTGATATTAATTTTTCTGGACTGTTCTGGCAGGCAAACCACATCAACTCATACATTGCACTTTCCATTTACTCACTAATGGATTTCAGTTTCTCAAAGCAATAAAATTTGCTTTGTGCCCATGAAAGGGGGGTCAGCAATGTTGTTAAATAGGAAAAAAAAAAAGGCAAGATCAAATCTAGTCCATTTAAAATGTCTACAGGAAATCCATTTTGCCACAAAGTAGTAAAGATACTTAGAGGCTGAGGGGGAAGAGGGTAGGGTCAGACCTGCTACTCAGTTTCACCATTTCCATTTTGATTTATAAAGTTCTTTTCATTCTATCTGTTAGTAGCTGAAATGGTAAAGCTGGGTCCTGTAGATTTATTATTGTCAAACGCTTATTATTTTCTGACCCTGCTGTTATTGGAAACATCTATTATCCTTGTGGCATTCTGAGAAATTTATGCTATAAATTGTTGGTAATCTTTACTAAATGTGATAAACTGGATGCAATTGTAAGAGGAGATGGAAATCTTATTATGGGATCATTCCATGGCCACTTCCAATCCTTGAGCAGTTCAAAAGTTGTGCAGATGTTTAGAAAACTTGATTAAACTTTTTAAATACAGAGGCAAACACTTCCTTCTACAGAAAAGAGTGATTTTTTTTTCTTCCGACTCCCACCCAGCAACTTCCCATATTTGAGGCTGTTGTCTGCCTCAGGCTTTTTTTTTCCTTTTCTTTTTACCCTCACACTGTGCAGGTGGGATGGGTGTCCCAGTGACTTTGCCATTCACTGTCCATTTTTATTTTTAATCCAATGTTGAGTTCAGTCCTTTGCACATGAAGAGCACAGTTATGGGCAATTGTGTGAATCTGCCAGAGGAATAAGAAAGGCACTAGCTAGCACATCAGATTCATAGCAAATAACAATATTAATGTAATTCATCACAAAAACTAGCAAGAGAAGAAAAGAAACACAGACAGACACCCATATATGTATTATAATATGGGTAAACACAGTGCTGCTTTCAGCTTCACCTACTCTTTTGGTTGCGTTTGTGATCATTGGACTTAGTTTTTATTTGATAAACATTGGTAATCTCATCATGATACTATGAAGTCCCAAGGCCATAGTAAAGAGCATTGTAAAGGGTCCCTAGGAAGTGTTTACACAGAGAAATTAATTGGGTTAGCTATAGTGGAATAATTATACTGCAACTTTCTGTGTGAACGCCCTATTCTGGAAGAAAAGTGACTGTATTCCAGTGTAATTACTCTGCTTTGGAAGACAAGCCCTAAATGTAAATGAGGATCAGGCTCCTAAAAGGCTTTTTCATCTGAGGATTCAAATACGCTTCATAAACATTCATTGATTAAGTCTTTTTTGCACTCCTGGGAAACAGGTGAGTATTATCCTCTTTTTACAGATGGGGAAACTGAGGTACAGGAAGGTTAAGTGATCAGTCCAAGATTACAAAGTTAGTCAGTTGCAGAGCTGAGAATAGAAACTGGAGACAAAATGTTCAGACTTGGATGACTAAAGTTAGACACCTAAATCCACATTTAGATGTGATTCATTAAGGTACTTAAGCAAGTCCCTCACTTTAAGCACATACTTGAAGCTAGTCACATGCATAATTAAGGATAGCACTTAAGTCTTGGGCATTAGAATTTACTCTCAGCTGTGCTTTGCAGAGGAGCCTATGGGACCCGAGGCCCAGAGTTCTGAGGACCCGATGTTTTCATGTGGGTGGGAGTTTGGGCGGTTGTATCTTTCTTTCGGGCCTGTAAGTCAAGACTTTGGAAAGGTGCAAACACAAATGTAATCCTATGGCTGTAAAAAACCTATCTCATAAGAACTGTTTCCATGGTATAGATGAACCATACTATTCTTAAACCACATTAATGCAAGACTATGTAATCTATACAGCTGCCCACTAGGCTGAAAATAATGGTTTTCAGTGTGAGCTGTTCTTTATGCCGGCTGGTGCTTAGTAAACTGCTATCTAAATGTAAAAGTGTAAAACCTTCTGTAGCACCTGAGATATTTGCATCAGACATCAATAAAAAGAAAGCAATAGAAATAACACATTTATTTTCTCTCTAGTCTCTGAAGACAGCAATGCTGCTGCTGATCCAGTTCAAATGAATGATTATTTTGCAGCATTTTTAGGGAATTATGTTCACCTGAACATATGTTCACTCTTCAAAGTAGATGATGGCGGATTCATGCAAAGGTGCAAAAATCCTAATTACTTACCCCTGAAGCAGCAGCACTGATTACCAGGCAAACAGATGAAAAGATTAACCCTTTAACATCTGGAAACATTGCAGTTTCTCCTCAATATCTTTCTTTCCCATCTCTGAATATGCATTTCAAGATGTATTAGTGAAGAACAACTTGTACAGAAGCCAAGATAAAACAGCTACTTATTTATGTGGCATCATAGACATATTTGTTTTACTGTGGTGGATGGTAATACTCTTAAAAATATTTTGATCAATTGAAACATTTTCCATGAATTGTCACCTTGATCAGTGACATTACTAAGAATAAAATCTGCTTCATTCTAGAGATAGGACCAAACACAAAAGCAACCTATGAATATCCCCTGAACTTGGAACAGGTTTGAATCCAGATTTTGCAGTTAGCCCATATCTATAACATGGGCCAAACCTTCTTTACATAAGAACATAAGAACGGCCATACCTGGTCCATCTAGCCCAGTATCCTGTCTACTGACAGTGGCCAATGCCAGGTGCCCCAGGGGCAGTGTACCAACAGGCAATGATCAAGTGATCTCTCTCCTGCCATCCATCTCCATCCTCTGACAAACAGAGGCTAGGGACACCATTCCTTACCAAACCTGGCAAATAGCCATTAATGGACTTAACCACCATGAATTTATCCAGTTATCTTTTAAACGCTGTTATAGTCCTAGCCTTCACAACCTCCTCAGGTAAGGAGTTCCACAAGTTCATAGATTCATAGATTCTAGGACTGGAAGGGACCTTGAGAGGTCATCGAGTCCAGTCCCCTGCCCGCAAGGCAGGACCAAATACTGTCTAGACCATCCCTGATAGACATTTTTCTAACCTACTCTTAAATATCTCCAGAGATGGAGATTCCACAACCTCCCTAGGCAATTTATTCCAGTGTTTAACCACCCTGACAGTTAGGAACTTTTTCCTAATGTCCAACCTAGACCTCCCTTGCTGCAGTTTAAGCCCATTGCTTCTTGTTCTATCCTTAGAGGCTAAGGTGAACAAGTTTTCTCCCTCCTCCTTGTCACATCCTTTTAGATACCTGAAAACTGCTATCATGTCCCCTCTCAGTCGTCTCTTTTCCAAACTAAACAAACCCAATTCTTTCAGCCTTCCTTCATAGGTCATGTTCTCAAGACCTTTAATCATTCTTGTTGCTCTTCTCTGGACCCTTTCCAATTTCTCCACTTCTTTCTTGAAATGCGGTGCCCAGAACTGGACACAATATTCCAGCTGAGGCCTAACCAGAGTAGAGTGGAAGAATGACTTCTTGTGTCTTGCTCACAACACACCTGTTAATACATCCCAGAATCACGTTTGCTTTTTTTGCAACAGCATCACACTGTTGACTCATATTTAGCTTGTGGTCCACTATAACCCCTAGATCCCTTTCTGCCGTACTCCTTCCTAGACAGTCTCTTCCCATTCTGTATGTATGAAACTGATTTTTTCTTCCGAAGTGGAGCACTTTGCATTTGTCTTTGTTAAACTTCATCCTGTTTAACTCAGACCATTTCTCCAATTTGTCCAGAACATTTTGAATTATGACCCTGTCCTCCAAAGCAGTTGCAATCCCTCCCAGTTTGGTATCATCCGCAAACTTAATAAGCATACTTTCTATGCCAATATCTAAGTCATTAATGAAGATATTGAACAGAGCCGGTCCCAAAACAGACCTCTGCGGAACCCCACTCGTTATGCCTTTCCAGCAGGATTGGGAACCATTAATAACAACTCTCTGAGTACGGTTATCCTGCCAGACTGTGACTGTGCGCTGCGTGAAGAACTTCCTTGTATTTGTTTTAAACCTGCGGCCTATTAATTTCATTTGGTGACCCCTAGTTCTTGTATTATGGGAATAAGTAAATAACTTTTCCCTATCCATTTTCTCCACAGTTTATTTTTTTAAGAAGAGTAAATAAACTCTTATAGAAAATCCATCGAATCCTCTTGATCCTTAGCACATCCATGCCCAATCTGAGCTGTAGCAATTGCACGTTTCTTCTGATTTCATCTCTCGTTAAACACTGGGCCAAATGCTAAGGGAGATAAATGCCTGCAATGCCTAGAGCTGGACTGAGGCTGAGCCACTGCCCTAGGGTACCATGACACAGGACCGTAGCACCTACCCAGCACTTGATCCCTTCCCCTTGTACTCCAGCGACAAGTGATGCCCCCTCCCAGGAAGCAGAGAAGGAGACATAAGGTCCCTTCTTGTCACTAGAATGACAGCAGGGACTAAGATATTTAAAATGCAGGAGAATGAAGGAAATATGTCACTCCCATCCTGAATCAATCGATGGTGGGAGTCAGGGCCGGCTCCAGGCACCAGCTTGTCAAGCAGGTGCTTGGGGCGGCCGCTCCAGAGAGGGGCGGCACGTCCAGGTATTCGGCGGCAATTCGGCGGACGGTCCCTCACTCCCCCTGGGAGCGAAGGACCTCCCGCCGAATTGCCACCGCAGATCGCGATCGCGTTTTTTTTTGTTTATGTTTTTGTTTTGTTTTGTTTTGGCTGCTTGGGGCGGCCAAAACCCTGGAGCCGGCCCTGGTGGGAGTGAAGGAGAGTTGCTGATGGATTTGCATTGAGACCTGAAAGCTTTCAGGCGTATACACTTGTTTTTATGCATAGAGATTTCTGTGTGTATAAATCCTCATTGCATTAATGGTAACAATTTACCTAAATCCCCTTGCATCTTTTGAGGGAGTAGAGCTGGTTTACTTAGTTATTGTGAATAATATTTTATTGAGAATTCTGCCCAGTTGTTTTATGAATTGAGCCTAATTTCTACAAGTTCATTTGTTATTCATAAGTATTTGCCAAATAAGTGAGGGAAAGAAATGTCAGTCTATATTTCATTTATGAACTGTTTGCTTTAACGGTTTGTTGTCCATTATTTGTGGAGTGTGACTAGTCGCATGGTCCCACGGTATTAAGTCTGCTTTCTGAAAGGATGACTGATACTTTTAAAAAAGTGAAAAACAATGTAATTTCTCAGAACAGATTTCTAAAATATATGTGCCTCATTTAATGATATTGTCAGGTTCTGCAAATATTTTCCTGTGTACCTGGAAACTGTTCACATTCTCACAAACAATTAGTATTATCACCTCACAAGCAACAGTGAACTGAATCTATCACGTTCATTCACAAAAATGTTTGCTAATAACTTTCTGTTTTCCTTGACAGGATCTACTGAGGGAAGAAGAAAAAATCCCAGCAACTTGTGTGTTTTGCTGCCAACATCTTTTAAATGTACCAAAGAATAAGTAAGATTTCCTATGGCAGGATGCAGCAGCAACTGGAAAGAATGAGAAAGAACAGTGCATTAAGAGACAGCTATCCAAGATAAAATATCCTGCAGCTAAATTGTCAATGTAAAACCATACTGTACATAAATACAGTGGTAGGGCATGAGAGTAATGCAGGTGCCAGAGAAGATTATATTACAATATGCCTTGATTACCATCTGCTTTGTTTTAATTAATTTCCTTAATTGGAGAACAATGCATTTTCTAATTACACATGAAAACACTACCAGCTATTTCAGGGTCTTTATCTATTGCACAAATTCTCCTGGTAGACTCACTCTCTGCCTAATTTATACAACCCTCATCTCAGTGGACACAGGCTGTTTGGCAGACTCTTGACAATTACTCAAACTAATCATATGTGAAGCAACACTCCAAATTTGTAATTTAGGTCGAATAAAACCCTAAATGTGAATAATTCAGATCATACAAATACCAGGCTAAAACTTCAGCCAGAAATGTAATTATAAAACAATAAAAATGCAGCTAGAATCAAAATTTAAAGTGAAACATACCATCCGAATAAATGTTGCCGAGAAGATGCGCCTGGCCACTAAAATGGAAATTAATTTCCCTACTTTACACTGAAAAAATGGCATAATCTAACATTAACTTGCTAGTGGGGTTAATAATAAAATATTTAAACTACACAATATAAATGTTAGTACCAATGTGCCAAATTTATCCATTGTGTAGCCCTAATGATATCCATGCAGTTGCACCAGAAATTAATTTGGCCCAATGAGTTAAACTAAGTTTCTTTCCCTATATGTCCCTCCTGTCCTGAGGCTAATGGAATGAATATATCAATTTATGCCTGTCCTCTGGCTTCATCTTTTCTCAGATGTATTCCATCACAGTTCAGCAAATCGTCTGCCATTCCATAGGTTTTTAGCTCTCTGCTTGAAACTTGAAAGTGACCTAAGTTAGAGAAAGGAGTATTGCTTCCTCCCTGATTTATAGTATTCCTTGTTTCCAGAGGATGAATGCCAGGTAGGTTACTCATCTTACTAAAACAGAATCATATCCTGAATTATTACTAAACTCTGCTTGAGTAAGGGTCAGTGTATGGGTGCAATGTCCAGGTGAAGCTTCTCATATATGTCAAAGAAGCACAGTTCTTGCCAGGGCTTCTCTGTTACACTTGGAGAAAGTGATTTGCAATACCCCTTTAGGGAGTGCAGCATACCGCTTCCTGCACATCCGCTCAACTTCACCATGGCTCCCTGCCTACTTTCTCCCACAGGGAAGTAGCTTTTATACTTCTCCTGAGCTATAATTTATTCAGCTGCAAGAAACTTCAATGCAGGAAGACCCAATATGACCTGTGCAAAGAAGGGGTTGGCCCTTGCTTCCTTCCATGCCCTGGGCATTCTGTTCAGAATCTCAGTGACTTCTAAATAAAGGTGCTAGAATTTGTCTCAGAACCCAAGCTTTCAGCATAGACACTTAAAATGCATGTAACTTGGTCATGAGATCAAGCTTCTGTAAGGTTATCCTGATTACCCTTTGCCTCCAGCAGTGTGCAGGCTGGACCATTTAAAACTTACCTGTAAGCCCAGGCAGATGCTTTCAGCTATTTAATTGGTGTACTGATGCCTCATGTTTACTGCAGAGTTGGGCCCTGTGCTGGAACTAGGGGCTCAAGCACCCCACGGCTTGAAGTAGTAATAACAACCCAAATACCTGGTTCTGCCTTCAGCATCCCCACTATTAAAATTGTTCCAGCACAACTTGCCCAGTGGTCCTGATCCTCAGCTGGTGTACATCAGTGAAGTCAATAGAGATTTGCCAGTTTGGACCTGCTGAGGATCTGACCCTATATTTTACAGTCTATTTATTTAGACAGCAAAAGCAGTTTCTTCTATATGTTTTGATCTTTTACAGAAATAAAGCAAAGAAAAAAGAGGAGGAGAAAATATCGCCAATAAATAATTAGATCTGTGATATACTGTTGGTCTGATAAAATGCGTTATAGATTTCTCTCCTAGTTCCTGTGAAGGTTTGAATTTCTGCATGGATATCTTAATTGTCACATTTTCTGAGACCTAATAGATTTATTTTGATAGAAGTTTGATCAAAGGAAAGTGTCACCTCAGTTCACTCTTGCCTTTTTTTATATTACTTGAAGATTGTAAAACATTTCATTATACCCACAGCCTCACTGTTTTCATTTGCCAAAAACACTAATCACAGCTTTTTTTAGGAACTGAAGCTATGCTTTTTGAAGGCGTTAAAATGTAAAAATTCAGCAGAACCTCAGGGTGAGGAATGAAACCTATGTTTAAAAATAAATAGCTGGGATTATGGAAAATAACCAGTTTTTTTCAGGACTAGACAAGAAGGCTGAGGGTTCTGTTTATTGAGCGATAGTGATACTTTCTAAAGCGCCATCCAGTCAGAAAATTCTGACTTGCTTGTTTGCAATCCTGGAAGATTTTTCGTTTATATCCAGGGAATTAGGTTAATAAATGTGGGTCATCGCCAGGGCCTCCAGCATTAGAAGTGTTATGCCACTTAAGGCAAAGGTGTGATTTCTTCAGCTGATAGCTATAGCAGAATCACATCTTCAGAGGATGAGACACAGAAGGGGGATATATAATACATGCTGAGTTGAGGGGTCTAGATTTTTATTATAAATCCTGGCAGATGAGAATCATGGCACAGTGCTGCTTTAATAAGCATTTTGCTGAAGATCTTTTCATTCACCTATTCTGTCATCATTTAACCACTTAGTCCCAAGAGTTAGTGTCTAATATTATACAATTCAGTGGTTGGAGCCACATATATTTGGCCTGCAGTTGTAGACTTTGGTGCTGTGATCCTAGCTTGTATCATAATAGAAGTATTATAAGGATGAGCCAGTAATTGGATGAGGAACCTCCGAGAATCACCTGGATGCACCAAGAGAGAAGACTTGGTGATAGTATGTGGCCATCTTTTCTTTGAATCAATAATGGACTGACCAGTGGCTCAGCAAGTGTATGCCTATGAGCACAGGAAACTGCAAAAGTTTTGTTGATACTGTATGTGAGGAAACAGTATAGCTTGTATGTATTTGTGTGGCTGTGTGAAAAGTGAGTTGAGAGATTAGAGTTGTTGCCAATAGGTTCCTATATATACAGGTTATGTCTTGTCACTAGAGATGGTTGAAATTTTTCTCACACAGTTTTTCTAACAATTACCATTTTTTAAAAAAATGCAATTTTTATGACAAATTATCAACTTCAAAATTTCCATTCCACATAAACATTCCCATGACTCTTATAATTATATTTTAAAATATTTTTTCAAAATCATGTTTGATATTAGCAGTTTTTTGTAAACAAAAGTGTTCAATAATGATTTTGAGCACAATTTTGTTTTAAAAAAGTGATAAAAATGGTCATGGGAACATCCTTGGAGAATGGCAAATGTGTCCAGCTTCGATCCTGTGAAATAGAAAGTGTTTTTAAATTTCTTGCAAAACTTCTGTTTTTTCAGCCAGGTCTATTTCTCACAAAACCTTTTTGAGGACATATTCATATAGGAAGGTGGAGACCTGTCCTTGATCTCTGTTGTTTCAAGAAGTACATCAAATATGTGAGATTGGCTACTATTCTTCCCATGTTGAATCACAGTGACTGGTTTGCTGCTCTCTTTCTTCAGGATGTCTATTTGAAAGTCATGATTTTCCTGGGCCACAGGAATTTTCTGAGGTTCCTAGTCACTGGTCAACATTATGCTGTTCTTCCCTTTGGCCTGTCATCAGCCCTATGCATCTTTACCAAATGTATATTGGTGGTAGAGGCCTATCTGTGAAGGAGGGTAATTCATGTCTTCCCATACCTAGACAATAAGCTACTGAGGAGCAGATCCGAAGAACAAGTCCTCATCATGTCCAGTTCACAGTGGACCTCTTCAATCGGCTGGGATTGATTTTGAAGGAAAGTCAACATTGACTCCAACACCTGAGTTTAATAAATGTCTGTGCCTACACCTAAAAGAACAACAGTTACAGTAGACCGGTAAGTAACCCTCTTATTTATGCACAAAGCCCATGTAGCACTCAAGTACCACTTTTGCACTTATGACCTCAAAATAGTGTTTCTTACATGATCATTAGAGGTGTTCAGGAGTTTTTCAACAAATCATTTTTTCATTGAAAAATGCTTATTTGTCAAACTAAAACTGTCTATAAAATGTGGTCTGGTTTCCCAACTCAAAACTAAATTTTGAAATTGTCAAACATTTCATTTTTACATTTCTAAACAAAAAAATGTTTTGACATTACTTTTCATTTTGAAATTTTAGCTAATCAGATGGGGAGAAAGGGAGTGAAAGGTTTAAAAAAAAAAAAGAAAAATGGCCAAAATTAAAACTGTTTTTTGACTCAAAAAGTCTGTTTGTGTTTATGAATATTTTCATGTTTTCTACTTTGTGTCCTGATTCAGAATGGGGAAAACAAATCAATTATCATAAATATTCATGGGATAAGAAAAGCATTTGTTACCTGGCTTTGGTGATCATTAGGCTTGTGCTAATTCTCTCCGAGTGATGAAATTCACCCAGAATAAACATCTCATTCAAGGATATGTTGACTGTGAAATTAAGGCTATCAAAAAACTATGTAGCAATAACAGATTTCACACTTCAGAGAAGTCAGTTACTATATAATTAACATGCAATATCTCTTAACTATATACCAGTACATCTAATTGCAGTGTTTATTGTATATCTTTTAAATACAAATTGATCACCAACATGTTTTGAAGCTTAAGAGCTATGCAATAAGATAGGAATCTGTTATGCAGCACTTCCACTTCAGTAAGTACATTCTTACCTATCACTTGGTGTTTATATATCACAAATTACCTTTTTGACTTATTGGAGACTCTGAACACTCTGAGCTGGATGCACCACTTTTTATGGTGGTGTAACTCTATTGAAATCAATAGAGGTGCATTAGAATCAATCTGGAGTGCTGTACGAGGCCCACCATATAAAATACGATCAGAATTTCTCTTGGTGAACTTTGCAGTTGGCTGAAAAGCCTTTTGGTAAATTATAGCAACTTGTATGTACCTCTTCAATATAGGCTGCAAGAGTTAGTGGAAACAGATTAAACACATTGAGGGTCCTTTGGCAACTGCAACATAACTCATCAGGAGGGTGAAAAATGAACTAACTGAGCATTGTGTCAAATATAGCGGTGACATAAGTTATTTAATGAGCTATGAAAAATGCGTCCCAATATTGATAACCCAATCTGAAACACTTGTGAAAGCTATACAATAACACCACCATTACCTTTGTTTTATGTAGCTCTTGTATTTGAGGCACACAAGAATGATTTAATATAGTTTCACCACCTTGGTACTAGTATCAAGAATAATATACAGGAATAAGAAGCAGCGAGATAACCAAAGCAATTGTTATCAGACACCATATAACTGAGGATTGCAACACACCTGCTTAGTAAGCCAATATACAGTAACTCCTCACTTAAAGTCGTCCCGGTTTAACATTGTTTTGTTGTTACGTTGCTAATTAATTAGAGCAGTGGCTCTCAAACTTTTTTTTCCGCGGACCACTTGAAAATTGCAGAGGGTTTTGGCGGACCTTAATGATGATTCTAAATGTTGTATGTACTATTACTGTTAGCTAACTATTGTAAAGCGCTTTAGATAAAAGTGCTATATCAAAAAATCCCTAAATAATAACTAACTTGTTTTGTTCTATACATAAAAGCACACAACTCATATTGTTTTGTTCTATACATAAAAGCACACAACTCATATTTTAATATCAGCAGTCTTAACCTTTCTAATGTGATGAATGTGCCCTCTCTCCCTCACCGCAGCAGCCCCTGAGCTCTAGCTGGACAGGAGTGGGGGGTCTCTCCCCTGCCACAGAGCTGAAGCTGGGAAGGAAGGGGGTCTCTCCCCAGCGGCTGCAGCCCTGAGCCTCTTTCTCTGGCTGACGTAGCCCTGCACATCCCAAATTCCCTCCACCCCCTCTTCTCACACCACCTCCTACCTACCTTCTATTCTCCACAAGGCCACCACCTCACCTTACGTGTGCATCTTCTCCGGGGTCCAGGCAACTAATTAGAGGAGCCACCCCTGCGCAGCTCCACTAATTAGGTGGATGGTCCTTCATTGGATTGTGTGCGGCCACCCAGGAGTGCACCTTAGAGGGAACTATCTGCGGACCACGTGAATGGAGCGCATGGACCACTGGTGGTCCGTGGACCACAGTTTGAGAACCTCTGAATTAGAGAACATGCTCTTTTAAAAGAACAGGAGTACTTGTGGCACCTTAGAGACTAACACATTTATTAGAGCATAAGCTACAACCCACTTCTTGTAGCCCACAAAGGTTATGCTCTAATAAATGTGTTAGTCTCTAAGGTGCCACAAGTACTCCTGTTCTTTTTGAGGATACAGACTAACACGGCTGCTACTCTGAAACCTGCTCTTTTAAAGTTGCCCAATGCTCCCCTATAGTGTTGTTTGGCAGCCGCCTGCTTTGTCCACTGCTTGCAGAAAGAGCAGCCAGTTCATAGAATCATAGAACATCAGGGCTGAACGGGACCTCAGGAGGTCATCTAGTCCAACCCCCTGCTCAAAGCAGGATCAATCCCCAGACAGATTTTTAGCCCAGTTCCCTAAATGGCCCCCTCAAGGATTGAACTCACAACCCTGGGTTTAGCAGGTCAATGCTCAAACCACTGAGCTATCCCTCCCACCTGTTGCAGCTAGTTGGTGGGGGCTTGGAACCAGGGTGGGCTGACAGCCCCCCATCAGCTCCCCTAAGCTCCCTGTGCGTCTGCTGCCCAGCAGGCTATCAATTGCTGGGCAATTCAGGTGTCCCTCCCACCCACTGCCATGTGCTGCTCCTGCCCTCTGCCTTGGAGCTACTCCAGGAGCCTCCTGCTTGCTGTGCAGGTAGGGTGACCAGATGTCCCGATTTTATAGAAACAGTCCTGATTTTTGGGTCTTCTATATAGGCTTCTATTACCCCCCACCCTCTGTCCTGATTTTTCACACTTGCTCTCTGGTCACCCTATGTGCGGGGAGAGGAGGGGGAAGAGGGTACTGTTGTCAGGGTGTCCCCCTTCCCCGCTCCTCTCTCCCCCCCCCATGTTCACAGAGCAGGGGGGGACACGATAGGGCTCAGAATGGAGGGAGCTTGCTGGCAGCAACTGCTGTCTCAAAGTCTCTCTCTCACACACAGGGTGTGTGTGTGTCTCTCTCTCTCTGCCATGCTGTCTTCCTCCCTCCCCCCTCCATTCCTGCTGCCTTATAGAGTGTGAGGCTGCATTAACAACGTGTTAACCCTTGAGGGCTCAGCCAAGTGCTAGTTCATCATTTAGCAGTAAGGCATCCCCTGGGAAATAACCCACCCTCTGACTTCACCACCTCAACCAAGCTTCACAATCATCATTGCTGTGTATAGTATTAAATTGTTTGTTTAAAACTTATACTGTGTATATATATTAAATATAGTCTTTTGTCTGGCAAAAAAAAATTCCCTGGAACCTAACCCCATTTACATTAATTCTTATGGGGAAATTGGATTCGCTTAACACCGTTTTGCTTAAAGTTGCATTTTTCAGGAACATAACTACAACGTTAAGCAAGGAGTTGCTGTATATTTTTAAAAATAATGTAAAAATGTGAGGGCTCTGGGGTGGGGCTGGTGATGAGGGGTTTTGGTTGTGGGAGGGGTTCAGGGCTAGGGCAGAGGGTTGGGGTACAGGGGGTGATAGCTCTGGGGTGGGGCTGGGGATGAGGGGTTCATGATTCAGGAGGGGACTCAGGGCTGGGGCATAGGGTTGAGGTACAGGGGGTGAGGGCTCTGGGGTTGGACAGGGCTGGGGATGAGGAGTTTGGCGTGCAGACAAGCTGCCCCAGGACAAGAGCCAGAGAGGAGGATTCCCCCCAGCCCTCTCCCCACAGGCAGCAGCGAGCTCCAGGGGAGGGCCCCCAACTTCCAGTGGAGAGCTGGAGCCAGTTGCTAAATTTAGAAACCGGTGTAGAACCGGATGCTAAAGGGGCCAGCGGGTGGACAAACTCCGGTCAGCAGGCCACATCCGGCCCACAGAACCGTCCTGTTTGGCCCGCCTGAGCTCCCAGCTGGGGAGGCTCCCCCAGCCCCTCCCCCGCTTCCCCCCTCGCAGAGCCGCAGCGTGCCGAGCTGCCAGCGCCAGTGCAGCTCTGCAGCTCCTGCTGCTTTGAGCGGCATGGTAAGGGGACCGGCCTGGGGCTGGGAGGAGGGATTGGCCAGGCTGCCCAGAGGGGGGGACAAGTGGGGCAATTTGCCCTGGGCCCTGCAGGGGCCCCCACAAGAATCTCTGAGGCTCCCCCCAGCTCTGCCTCCACCTTCCCCCCTACCCAACCCCCCCATTCCCCATCCCCTGACCGTCCCTCCAGAACCTCTGCCCCATCCAACCCCCCCCCCTGTCCCCGGGACTCCCTGCCCCTTAACCCACCCCCCCCCCCGCCCCGGCCCCTTACCATGCCGCTTACCTCCGCCTCCCCCCTCTCCCAGAGCCTCAGCGTGCCACATCCAGGAGCAGCCCTGGACAGCGCTGCAGCGGCGTGGCTCCAGCGGGGCCTGAGCGCCTTCCGCTCACAGCCCCGTTTTAGAGGGCAGGGCTGCGAGCTCCAGGCTGACCGGGGGGAGCTCAGGCCCCGCTGGAGCCATGCCACTGCAGCACTGTCCAGCGCCGTTCCTGGGTGTGGCGCGCTGAGGCTCTGGGAGAGGGGGGAGGCAGGGGTAAGTGGCATGGTAAGGGGCCAGTGCTGGGGGGGGGTTGGATAAGGGGCAGGGATTCCCGGGGACAGGGAGCGGGGAGAGGAGGGTGGATGGGGCAGAGGTTCTGGGGGGGCAGTCAGCGGATGGGGGGGTTGGGTAGGCGTGGGAGTTCTGGGGGGTCTGTTGGGGTGGTGGTGGATGGGGTCGGGGCAGTCAAGGGACAGGGAGCGTGGTGAGTTGGGTAGGGGGTGGAGTTCTGGGGGGCAGCTAGGGTGGGGGGTCTCGGGAGGGAGTGGTCAGGGGACAAGAAGCGGGGGAGTTGATGGGTTGTGGGTTCTGAGGGGGAGCAGGACGTGGGTTGGGGTCGGAGGGGTGTGTTGGGGGGAGATAGGCACGTGCGGCTCGTACTCACCACGCGGTTCCCTACCGGGTCTTTGGCGGCACTTCAGCAGCGGGTGCCGCCGAAAACCCAGATAAAGTGAAGACCCCGTCGCCACCGCCACGGACCCAGTAGGGAACCGGTTCTTAGGGTTTTGGGAGCTCATCACTGCCCACTTCCACCCTGCACCACACTCACCTTGCACCACTGTCACTGCATGTGCTCCTAGGGCCCCTCTCAGGTACAGGAAGACCCCTTGTCTCCCCTGCAGTGGGTGCTGGGGGAGGGCTGCCATCACATGTGAGCCTCCTCCACTGCTGCTGCCCCTCATTGTAGCCTCACTGGGGGTGGAGGGGGGGGCTGCCCCTTGTCCAGCTTGGAGCAGGAGCAGTGACTGTGGGGTGAGGGGGGCCCTGTGCTGGTGGAGGGTCCCACTGGAAAATGAAAGAGTCTGAGGGGGAAGGGCAGGCTCAGGGTCAGCCTGCCCTGGCAGTAGTGGATGGGGGCACTAGGACCCTGCAGCGGCAATTGATGCAGGGAGGCAGCATGGAGCTGCAGGGCCGGGAACCATGAAGGCGAGCGGGGGCAGCAAGTAGGGGTCGGGCGAGACAGGTGGGGGTGGCAGGTGGGGCCGGGGGAGAGACTCGGCCCCGAACATTGGTGGAGCTGGGCTCCTGGGCCCTGAATATTGCTGGAGCCTGGGCACCATGAGCCCATATAGCTCGCCGCCTATGCAATCCACAGAGAATGTGATTCTGCTACAGCTCCCAGCTAGGAGAATTACTCCTTTAGCTCATGATTTGGCTCTACAGATCCCATTTCAATCCCTGGTGAAGAACAGGATGCTGCTGCTGCATGTAGATTATACTAATAGATGTGCTTGGCCTTAGTGCAAAGTTTAAGGAATGTCCAAAGAGCCTCCCCACGTTGCACAGCCCATATAAGAGCCATGAAGAATTGCAGTTGTCAGAGCGAAGGGTCTGCTTCCTCCCAAACCTCCTGGGGGTGCAGAACCCTTAAGGGGTGTGTGGGGAGGGGTATACGGGACAGGAGGAAAGGGGGCCCTGGCTTCACTCCATCTGCACTGGCTGGCAAAGTTGGACCAATATAGTAGGGGATGTAAGCTCCTGAAAGGATGTAGCTGCCCTTGCATTCTGTGGAGCTCAGGGAGGAATTCTGCCTCACTGAAGGAGAATCCCCTTCACCTCCCGCCCTTCCCAGCCCTTGCAAACTTCTCTTGTGGAAGTATGCTTCTACATCACTTCTTACTATGGACTAGGCCAAAATGGCACCATTCCATTCATAGTCAACTGTTTGTATCCCTGTGATGGGGTGCCCATCCCACACAAGGCCTCGAGGGGTTAAAGTGGCTAGGCAGGTCAACTGACTGCCCAATTGCACCTGAAGAAGGAGACAGGGAGCAGGCCACTAATTGGAAATCGGCTTATGTGGCAGGAGCACGACAGGAGGGGCCTTTATAAAATCCAGGAGCTGCAAGCGGCAAGGGGGCTGCAAGGAGGTAGTCTACAGCCACTCCCTGAGAGGGAGGAGGTTGGGCTGGCAAACCCAGAAAGAGGGAGAAGCCAGATAAGTAGGAAGAAGCCCAGGGAATCAGCAGCAAGGAATAGGACAGTATGGACTTTGGCTGCTTGTTATAGGGTCCCTGGGCTGGAACCCAGTGTAAAGGGGAGACCTGGGTTGCCCTACCAGTCACTGGGAAAGTGGCACGGTGTTGGAGATGCCAGTTGGACAGCTGGTCTGGAAGGACTTCGATTTCCCTGGAAAGGGAGGACCTTAGTAACCTGACCGGAGGGCCAAGCCACAAACAGCAAGCTGCAGCTCCAGGAACGAGAAGGGTCAAAGGGTGAAAGAGACAACGGGTAGAGGCACTGCCAGAGGAGGATGCAATACTTGGCAAGAGCTAATTCCCAGAGCCACAAGAAGGAGGTGCCACGTGCAGTGAGTGCATCCTGTGACAGGCCCACTCACTAATTGTAATAATTCCAGGCATTTATTGAATGTTTTCCATTTTCTGCAGTGGAGTTACTCCTGATTTACACTGGCCTATTAACATTTTCAGTTGTTACCAAGGCAGTATTGCAGGAGCAAAGAAATGATGAGCTTGGGTCAGGGAAAGGAATAACACTGAGAAGTTAGGTGAAATTCAGAGGAATGATCAATAAGGTGGTGTGACTTACACCTCTTCACATACATAACCCCCTTCACAGTGAAACCTATTTATACTCATTCAGCTGGTGTTTTGGTGCAACCCACACACTGAGGAGCTGGAACAAAGTGCAAGTTAAAGTAGGGTGGAGGCTGTCTTCCTTATACCTTTATACCAATGTGCATACCCTTACTCATTGGTACAGCAGGTGTAAGGGAGTCCGACTGTGTGTGTAAGGAGTCTAAATTAGTGTATGGAATCTAACTTTACATCAGCTCTGAATTCAGCCTGCTAACATTTACATTTGTTAATTTATTGCTGTATTATTAATTTGTTGATGTAATAGTTCATGCTATATTTGGCAACATGTATGATTCTGGAGTACACTGTGACTGGATTGGAGCAGCAGCTTATGGATCCTTTCAGGTACTAAAAATGAAAACAGATAGAAGCATCTAGAAATGGCCATCTGTACATTTTAAATATTTAGCAATTAAATATCCAACTAATTAAATGTCCATCAATCAAAGACACATATTTGCTTGAAATAATAACTATGAGGCAACAATCAATGAAATAACTTTTTTACTGTCTGCAACTTTTTTACTGTCTGCATCTCTATAACAATACTTAAGAAATAGTGTGTTTTTTTACAGGCATAAAATAAGCATGTGAAGATTTACTTGCAGAGCAAGTTTTGTGCTCTGATTTTTAAGGCATTCGTTCCCTCAGGTGACAATTGTCTTGATTAATTTTGACATGAGCTGCCTTCTCTTCTGTTAAGGGTTTGTAGAAGGCCATCCATACCAGAGCGGATGGAAATCAGCAAGGAATTCTGAGCATTTCTCAAAGCCTCTCCCTGTAGTGCTTCAGAAACCCAGCATTGACCTACTTTGCTGGTGTCTCTGATTGAAATAACTATCAACAAATTGGAGCAGCAGTGTTCAGAATCACAGAATACCTTTAATGATTTATGGATTGCAGTTAGTGAACTTGCTTGTCAGATGGATCTGCAATAGAGCAAAGCCAAGCTGACTTCCAGACAGCAAAACTGTAAACTTGTAGCAGTATACTTTCCTCTTGATGTGTGCATGTAACTCCTGTTAGCATTAATGATGCATCGAGAAGCGCATACAGATTCATCCATGGGAGAACTGATCCCATGGCACTAAAACTGCAGAGAGTTACCACAGAATGGCTATATTTTTATGCAGTATTTCTAAATGATCTTCTAGCAGATTTTCAAGAGCAGTTTTGCTTTCAACAGAACATTCTCTATTCCCTTTTTGCCCTGATAGTACCTTAGGTCTTTTGGGGTTTTTTTTAGGTCAGCATCTTTCAATGATTTGCTGCCAAGCTATTAAACTTTCTGACTCATTTCTGTCTGAAAGGACAAAAGATAAAATTCAAGGGTAGTATGCAATATGGCTAAACTTCTGGAGAGGAAAGAGTAATGATGAATGGCCTGCAAAATGGCTCTTGTACCTTTGCATCCTGTTCTCAGCAATTTCGCTCAACCATCTGGAGGTTACTGACATCCCAATGTCAAAGATCAGTACAGAGGAAACTTTTCAAACCCTAAGGTTTGTGATATTTCACACCAACAACAGAAGAAAATAGATTGGCATGGTTAACTTTACTTTATATCTTGCAAGAGTTTGCCAGAGATGTTCAGGATGTTATTGATGATCTGTTTGTTTGTTTTTTGCCTTGTGAAATGTAGAAAGGAATAGACTCTTTTGTATCACCTTGGGCAGTCTTAACACCTTTTGAAAGCACTGCTACCCAGCACCATACACGATAGATAAGAGCTACACTTCTTGATAACAATAAAGAGACCTGAAGCATACAACTAATCCTGTCATATATGGGGTGTCTGAGTGATAGCTGTGTACAGGCTAGCCTGTGCAAGCTACCAGCTAGCTCAAATACCTGTGAAGACAGGGCAATGTGGAGTTCAGTGCGTGTAGTACAAGCCTGGCACAGACCCTGGGTATGTAGTTGGCTCGCTAGACTGTTCTGAGGCCTGTTCTGTGCTACCTGGATTCAAGCTAGCTCTTATTAGGCTAGCCTGTCCACAGTTATTGCTGTGTAAACATACTGTGATGGGTTCCCCCTCCTCTGGGGTGCCACCTGGTACCACTGAGCCCCTGGTCCACCAGCCTGGGCTCTCTTTACACTGTACTGCTGTGACCAACCTGCCACGCCCTCTCCCAGGCTCCAGCAAACATACAGGTAGGGACACACCCAGCTATAATACATACAGAGCTGTGATCAGTTCTGCATGGGGAGGCTACAATTAAGGAACTGCCCAGCTACTCAAGTGCACATACCTCTGCATAGTGTAAACCCAAAATTATACCGTCTTGCGCTTCACAGAGATCTGTACAGCGTAAACTCATGAAATTCACTCCCTCCCTCAATGTGGAGAAGGATATGCAACAAGTTAAGACTCCCACACACTGGTTTTAGACAAAGCAAAAATAAATTTATTGACTATAAAAGATAGATTAAGTGATTATGAGTGACAGCAAACAGATCAAAGCAGATTACCTAGCAAACAAACAAAATATGCAAACTAAGCTTAATATATTAAAGAGATTGAATATGAGTAGCAAATTCTCACCCTAAATGATGATTCAAGCAGGCTGCAGAGATTATTAAGGGGCTAGCTGCACCTGGTTACAGCTTAAAATCCCCATGTGTTCTTTTCACAGGCTGAAAATCCCTTTAGCCTGGGTCCAGCACTTTCTCCACAGTTCAATCTTTGTTCTTTCAGATGTTTCCAGGAGTCTCCTTGGGTGGGAAGTCAATGAAGAATCACGATAATGTCACTTCCCTGCTTTAAATAGCTTTTGCATATGGCAGGAACCCTTTGTCTCAAAGCTTGGTTCCCAAACCAGTCAGTGGAAAAACGCTGGTATTCGAAGATGGAGTCCAGTACTAGGTGACCTGGTCACATGGCCCTGTAGTGCCACAGCAGCCATTGCTTGGAGGCTATTTGTAGCATCCTCAGGAAGAGCCTCAGGTGGGAAATAAGCTTTTTCTAAGGCCTATTGTTCTTCCTAATGGTCCATTAACTTGAATGGGCCCTTCCCAGCCATCCATCTAGACTGACATTTTTTTGCCTAGTCTTTCCCTGACAGGTGTAAACACATTTGTAATGCAGATATATATTCAATATTCCAAACTGCAGATACAAAAACAATACAGGCATACAAATAGGATAATCATATTCAGTAAATCATAACCTTTCTAATGATATCCCACATGACCTATACTGCATAAAATACATTATGGTTATGCCATAAACATATATTATCTCTATGAAGAATATGGGGTGCCGTGTCACAGATACTCTGAAAGGAAGATATTCAGAGGCACAGATGGGAGTTTGGTGTCCAAATGTCATTGAAAATTAGTGGGAGTTGGGCACCGATCTCCCATTTGTACCTCTGAAAATCTCCCTTCAGTGAGGAAGAGGTAGATATTAAAATATATGAAAATTGCCCCTTCATTCACAGCTTTGGTGCATATAAAAGCTCTTTTGTGTTAATGGAAGCAGTGTTGTGCTGGCAACAGTGCACAAGCAGATTAGTCCTTCTGAAGTGCTCCTTGTATGTGTTTGGAAACTACTGTATTAGTCAAACCAAATTTGAGCAACAAAATGTTATCTTTCTGAGCCACGTTCTGTCCTCAGAGGCACATGTATAATTCCCACTGGAGAAGCTAAGTTGGATGGACCTCATTACAATGATAAAAATTAAAGAGACTTCCCCACGCCAAAAATATTAAAAATAGGGTTGGTAGAAAAATGGGAATACAATTTTTTGCTGAATGAAAATTGTTTCCATTACACATGATTCCAAATGGGACCCATTTTCAATGAAATTTTGCATTTTTTATTGACGTTTCTGCCAACATTACTAGTTAAACCATTTCAAAACATTTTGTTTACCAGAAGCCAGGTTTTCAGTAATAATTTTGAAACTATTTAGATAAATTCTGTAAAAAGATTTTGGAAATTTGCATGGAAAAAAAAGAAAAAAATCAACAATGTTTTAAAGTTTAGTTTTTAAGAAAAGGCCATTTTTTTACAAAATAACTTTGCATGTGAATATTTTTTGACTGGTTCTAATTTGAAGGATTGGTATTTCTATTGTGCCACCATAGAATTACTAGCGAAGAGTAAAGACTTACCAGACATTGTGGCTGTGAGAAATGTCCATTACGGAATCTGAATGCATGCCAAACTAGCCAGGTTTCAGCTTTTCTTATAAATTCAAATTCAGCCCAGGTATGTTGAAGGGATTGAGAAATGATGAAGTTCATTTGCTTGTGACTGATGAAATCTAGTTTCAACTGAGTTTAATGTTAAGATATGGAGTTCCCAAATCTTTCAGACTCAAAGAAAACTTATGGGCTGTGGCCCCCCTGAGAGAGAGAGAACATTTTCATGAAGTTGTTCCTTTCATAAAGTTCTCCCAGTCAATTTTATTTCCCAGGAGATGGACAATATACCCATCTTATTTGGACTTGAACTAGGGCAGTGTGATCAAATCTGTTTCAAGTATAACAAGGTTTTATAGCTCAAAGGATAGAGAGGAAGGTGGTGTCATGTGGTTAATAAATGCATAATGCACTTCCTTTATATTTTATTAGGAAATTGTTCTGAATAATTAATCCTTGGGAGAATGGAATGGTATGGATGCATCACACTGGGGAGCAGTTGAAGTACTAGAATTTGCTTTAGTATGAAAAAAAATGTTGCTGAAGATGACATTCCTTATTTAGACTAGGTGAAGAAACGAGGCATTTCTTTGAGAAACAAAGGCAGTAACAATTTCTAGAACACACTAGCTTTTTTTCCTTCTGTTTGTAATTGCCTTCCCCATCATATTCTTCTGTCTTTCCCTCCCA
Organism: Trachemys scripta elegans; assembly: GCF_013100865.1. Lineage (NCBI taxonomy): Eukaryota > Metazoa > Chordata > Testudines > Emydidae > Trachemys > Trachemys scripta. The sequence goes on along the minus strand of NC_048306.1, from coordinate 64,168,245 downwards.
ATTTTTTCTTCCTTGGTTTGGGCCCTATCTTTGCCTGTAGCTAGACCTGGTTTAAAAACAGGATGTAGTTTTCATGATTTTTTTCAAAACATTGTACTTTTTTATCAGAAGCCCTAATTTAAAAAAGTCAAAGTTAATTGTGACCTTTTTATGGCTGGTCAAGAAAGATGAAGAAATTTTCATTGAAAATGTTGACCCTTTTTTTGGTGAAATTGTGAATTTCAAACATTTTTAACAGCTGTATATGTAGTTTCCCACTAATTTCAATGGGGTGGTCCTACATACAACTCAATTCAATGGTAATGGTTTTAGGTGTTTTTTTCTCTTAGTCTCCACTTTCTATGGTATGTGAGAGCATAGGGAGAACACTGGTGCATATTATTGCAATCATATTCTTCTATCAAATCACTTCTACCTATTGTTTTTCACTTGACATACTATATGGCTCTTAGAGTCCCCTTAACTTCAGTTGGAAATTACATTGCCATTAGATGGCAATGATTGTCCCATTCTTGAACTGGAAACTTTTCGTTTTCAGAAGCCCTCTGTCTTTGTTGTTGTTTGCGAACAAGAGTTGTTAGAACTATATATTTTTTTCTGATAAAATATAGATTAGGGATTTATAGATGGGGGTTATGTAACTGCTATTACAGCTCCCTTTGGCTTTCTGGGTTGGTTGCGGGTAAGCACAAAGCACATGCGCACTGTCCCTTGGAGACTTCTCCAAGAATATTTTTAGCATCTGGACCTATTTTGAAGAATATGGTTAATTATTTAAAGTGTTCATCACTTCTAATTGGAATTCTTCCAAAGACACTATAATGTGTAGAAGTCTTTGAGGAGATAAACACCTCTGTTCTGAATAGTATTCATTTTGTGAAATACTATCCTTTGGTGTTTCTTGATACAGATTAAAACAGACAGACAGCTTGGCTTGATTACCCTCCCACTAATTTTTCTTGTTGTTTGAAAGATTGTTTGCACTTCCCTTATATCAACTATTGATGGCAGTGTTGCATAAATTACTGGAGTTGTCTCTTCACAGGGAAAATGGTGTCTTAGTGTAGGCACAATCAAAATCTTGGGAACAAGTTGTCCCCTTTCCTTATTTGACTTGGTCAGTGACTCCTTCATTGTATTTGTTTATATTATTAATAATATGCCTTTCATATACAATATATATTAAACATGAAATCAGTGCTAATCAGGTATTTAATCAAAGCAAAGGGTCACATTTTTAGGACTAGAATCTAGTCACTAGATCCTCAACTAGTATAAATTGCTGTAGCTCTATGGGCTTAATTGGAATTATGCCAGTTTATACCAGCTGAGGATCTGGCTCTGTCTTTTGAGTTTTTCCTGGGATTTGAAGCCCTTCTCTTTATAAGTAATTGTTCTATTCTTCCTCGAGTGATTGGACATGTAGGTGTTTGTGAGCTCCAGTGCACAATTGTTGAAGAGTTTTTCCCCACAGTAGTACCCATCGGGGCAGCTTGAGTGTCTTCTGCTGCTTCATGCACTATGTGCAGGCATGAAGGGCCAAACCGCCCCTGACCTCCCTCAGTTCCTTCCTATGTCCGTGAAAGTTGTTGGAGCTCCCTGTCCTTGCTTCTGCAAGTCCGTAGTCAAAACCTATAAATAGTAACCATTGTAGAGTTAGTGTAGTTTAGTAGCCAGTTGATTGGTTGAAAAAAAATGTTTGGTGTGGTTAAAGCATCTGGTCTGGCCTGAGCACCAGAGATACACCATGTTCTCTGGGTTTCAAGCCCTACGAATCTTATGGTAATATAAAGGCTAATAATGACCCTCACCCCAACTGCCTTAAATTCTTTGCGGAGACTCATGTGAGTGACAAATATGCCATTTGTAAGGGCTTTAAGCCCATTCTAAAAAAAGACAGGCAGCCATGCTACAGCTTTGTATTGCAAACCAGCAAATTTGACTGGAATGCTGTGATTTCACCCTGAGGGAAAGTTCAAAGACAAGCTCCCAGATGAGGTGAAACAGGAGTTGCAGATTATAGAGGAGGGCAAGTTGATCACCAGAATGGCTCTTGATGTGGTGGATTCTGCAGCTTGTAGCATGTCCTCTGCTATCACAATGAGGCACTCATCCTGGTTATGCTTTTCTCTGGCCTGCCTCCTGAGTTTTCAGGGATTTGCCCCTAGATCCAAAGAGCTGCCAAGGAGAAGCAGCAGAGGTTACAAAAGATGCCCTCCACCCCCCTCAGCTTTGGCAGCCACTAGATCATCAAAGCAGACATCATCTTCCAAGAGCTGGATTCGATGGGCAGGTTGAGAGCAGGCTATTAGTTATAAAAGTGACATTTGCAAACCACGGTCTCAATTCTGTTGTACTTGGGCCAGAGATGAAAGTAAGTCGGTACGCCCCGGTACGGCGTACCGGCAAGAGTCGGTGCGCCGTACCCAAGTGGCCCGGCCTCTCCAGGCGGCAATTTAAAGGGCCTGGGGCTCCCAGCAGTGGCTGGAGCCCCAGGCCCTTTAAATTGCCACCAGAGCCCCGCTGCTGGAGCCCTGGGGTAGTGGCAGTGGGGCTTTGGGGGCTATTTAAAGGGCCCAGGGCTCCCGCTGCCTCTACGGCCCCGGCCCTTTAAATAGCCGCCAGAGTCCTGCCGCTCCAGCAGGCTCCAGCGGCTCCAGCGGCTATTTAAAGGGCCAAGGGCGGTAGAGGCAGGAGAGGCCCGGGCCCTTTAAATAGCCCCCAGAACCTCGCTGCTGGAGCCCTGGGGTAGCAGCGGCAGCTGGGGGCTCCAACAGTGGTTTAAAGGGCCCAGGGCGGTAGCGGTGGCTGAGCCCTGGGCCCTTTAAACTGCTGGCGGAGCCCCCGGCGGCTGCTGCTGCTACCCTGGCGGGGGAGCGGGAGGGCACTTACCAGTACTGGGGGGCCGGAGCTGGCTCTGACCCCCCATCCCTGCCCCTTCTCCCCAAGGCCCCGCCCCTTTGTTCAGGAGAAAAGCAGTTTTACTCCCAATACTGCCTAATCCCGAAGACAAAAGGGGTCTCAGGCCTTCTTTCCCCTTCAATCTAAGGCAGTTAAACAAGTTCCTGAAAAAAATGAGATTCTGGATGGTCACTCCAGCTTCCATTATTCCATCCCTGGAGCTGGGGGACTGGTATGCTGCTCCTCACTTAAAGGATTCCTACTTTCACATTGCCAGTCATCAGAGCCACAGACAATTTCTGTGATATTGACTGTCAGTGGTGAGATTCAGATATTCACTGTCAGCAGTTACCATTATCACTTCACAGTGCTTCCCTTTGGTCTCTCAGCTGTCCCATGTGTTTTTACAACATGTATGGCAATGGTAGCAGTCTCTGGCCTGTCCAAAATCTCAAACATCAGGGAGTTGCAGGCTATCAAATTAGCCTGCAGAGCATTTCTTCCTCACATCAGGGGAGCGGGTGTATTGGTGCTGACCGACAATACAACCGCCATGTTTTAAGTGAACAATCAGTGGGGAGACTGGTCCTCACTACTCAGCTGGGAAGCAACACTACTCTGGGACCTCTGTATTGAAAACTCTATATTTCTGAAATTGGCCAACCTCCAGGGGATTCAGAATATGCTAGCAGATCACCTGAGCAGGTGGTTTATCAATCATCATGAGTGGTATTTTTACCCAGACATAGAAGGTCCATTTTCCAGCTCTCGGGAACAACCCAAGTGGATCTGTTTGGAACAAAGAACAACAAAAAAATGTCACCAGTTTTGCTGCAGAGCAGGATACAGCCCAGGTTCATTGATGGACAATTTTCTACTGCTAGGGTAAGAGGTTCTGCTGTGCCCTTCCCCCCATCCTTCTTCTGCCCAGAGTTCTGTGCAAGGCCAAGTAGAACAAGGCCTGTTTTATACTGATTTCCCCAGCATGGCCCCATCAACACTTGTTTTCACAGCTCTTGGACCTCTCAATCAATTCCCCACTGTCACTCCTGCTTCACACAGACCTAATTTTACAAAATCACAGCTGCCTCCTACACTCCAGTCCTCAGGCCTGTCACTTGATGTCCTGGAGGATTCGTGGTTAACTTTGGTGGAGGAGTCCTGCTTTAAAGAGGTGCAGAATAGTCAAAAATCATCAGCTAAGACAAATCACCTTGCTAAATGGAAGAGGTTTTATGTTGGGTCAAGGCTTAAAAGGGTCTCCCCTATTCTTTTGTTCAGCATGTGCCGGATTATCTTCTGTATCAGAAGGATTGGCGATTAGCTTGATTAGGATACACCTAGTGGCTATGTCGTCATTCCACCTTCATGTGGGGATGGCTGCTCCCTTTTTTTAATCCAATGGTCATACAATTTTAAAGAGTTTAGACACTCTGTTTCTGCACATACAGAACCCAATTCCATCATGGAGCCTGAATATATACCTAACAAAGCTGATGGGTCTCCCCTTCGATCCTCTAGTGACCTGCTGTGTATTGCAACTTTCAATGAAGATAGCAGTTTTAGTAGCCATTACATAGACCAGGAGAGTGGGGGAGTTCAGGGCACTACTATCAGTCCCATTCCTCCCTCCCCAGATTATTTACACAGGTACTTTCATCCCCATCCATGTTTTCTTACAAAGGTGGTCTCCACTTGTCATATAAATCAAGCTATTTTCTTACCGACCTTCTCAAAGCCCCATGGTAATAAAGGGGAGGAGAGTCTGTGCACACTACATTTTAGAAGAGCTTTAGCATTTTATCTGGAATGGGCTAAACCATTCAGGTCTTTGTCTCAACTATTCTTTGCATTTGCAGACAGAATGAAGGGCAGTCCTGTTTCCCTCACCCAAAGAAGGACTTGCCAGGGACATCCAGTTGTATTTGCATGTTATCAGTTGGCAACCTGTGAACCTGCCAGATAAAGCATTGATCGTAAGCAACCTCTGAGGCATTTCTGGCTAACATGCCCATATTAGACATTTGCAAAGCTGCAACCTGATCATCATGTCACGCATTTGCCTCTCACTGTGTTATCATCTCTCAGCAATCTAGAGATGATGCTAAATTTGGGCAAGTGGTCTTCCAGTTCCTGTTCAAGTAGACTCCAAACCCACCTCTAGGTGGGACTGCTTGTGAATCACCTACACTGGAATGGCCATGTGCAATCACTCAAAGAAGAAAAAAAATGGTTACTAACCTTTCTGCAAGTGTTGTTCTTCAACATGAGTTACACCATTCCACCACCCACCCTCCTTCTATTCTTTTCTGGAATCTTTCTGGGAAGAAGGAACTGAGGGGGGTCAGGCTGGCTCAGCCCCTTATGCCTGTGCACGGGGTGTGAAGCAGCACAGGGCACTCATGATGCCCCGATGGATACCTCCAAGGGAGGAAATCTCTCCAACAACTGTTCACTGGACCACAGAAACACTCACAGAGGAAAGACATGTGCAACACATCTTGAAGAACAACAGTTAGAGAAAGCCCCATGGTATTTTACTTAATAATTAAATAATCCAGTTTAAAATGAACCCTGACTACTTCAGTACATTTCCTCACTAGTTGCAAATTCTGGGTCTGATCCCACACCCCTTAAATAGTATTTACTTACACAAGCAATGCCACTGATTTCAAGAGGTCTACTTGTGTGAGTAGGGTGACTGCTCAAGAACGAAGAGTTTTCGATCAAGTCCTCGTACTCCATACAACCCCACCCCCATTCAATGCCCCCGGTCACTGGCAGTGCTGTAGCAGAACAGGCAGCCGCGCCACCCCAGTAGGAGCCAGCCATGCCACAGCGCAGCACAAAGCACCGGGTCAGGCCGGACTCTGCAGCTGCACTGCCCCAGGAGCTCGCAGCCCCACTTCCCAGAGTATTGCACCGGCAGCACAGTGAGCTGAGGCTGCGGGGAAGGGGGAACAGCAGGGGAGGGGCCAGGAGCTCAGGGACCAGGCAGGAGGGTCCCACAGGCCGGATGTGGCCCACGGGCTGTAGTTTGCCCACCTCTGCTTTAAAACGTCCCTCCAGGGTCAGGAAAATAAACTTTCCTTTAGTTAGCCAAAACCTATTAACTGTAACATGAACATTGATTTCCCCCTTTGCAGTATTGTTTCCTCCAAGCTCCACTTGTGATTCCCTTCCCATGTCACCTGGCTGGAGGAAAGGTCCAAAGCCAGGAAAGAGGGGAAGCATCTAGCTATGAATCTGGATATAACCTTTGGGCAACTAGATCTCTGAGTTCCAGGTACCTCCTCCCCCTCTTCCTTCTCATGTTCACATTTTACCACAGGTGCTAACTTTCTTCTTTCCAGGTGGGTGCCCCACCCCTGCTCCACCCCGGGACCCCACCCCCCCTCACTCTGCCTCTTCCCTCCCACCTCTCCATCCTCTCCCGTGAGCACACCCCACCCTCACTCTGCCCTTCCTACCCCCTGTCTGCCTCCTGTCTTGCACTCCTGTCTCCCAATCCTCCTGCCCGTCTTTAAACAGCTGATTGGCAGGGGCCTCAAACAGCTGATGGGTGAGTGGCTGGTGGGTGCTGAGCACCCACTCTTTTTTTTCCGTGGGTGCTTCAGCTCCAGAGTTGATGCCTATGAATGTTATGATAGGGGAAGAGGGCACTGGCGAATAGGAAGGCAGAGGGAATTTAGTGTTAGAGGGTGCTTTTGAGTCAGGGTAATAAAGAGGAATGGTTCCATCTGGGACAGCTAAACAGAAGTGCATCTAGGGATTGCCCTGACTAAGAAAACATGAAACTAACAATGGCTAGTTATTGGGGCATGTTGGGAATGCTTATAATTTAAAAAAGTTTTTTGAACTAACTAGACATATACTAGTATCACTCTGATCACATTACTTCTGTGTTGCATTCCTTTCCTTCATCCTTTGTTTGTTCCTGCCTCTTTTAGATGGCATATTGTTCAGGACAGATAGCATGTCTTCCTATACACCTGTGTATGGGTGCCCAATAAATAAAAGTAATCATAATTCTCTCTTCTTGTCCCTTGGACTGAAGGGGGTGGAGAACAACACAAGTGCATAATTATATGAAGAAAATAAAACTTACGACGATTAAAAGAAAAAGTTAACTTATTTTCAGGATACAAAATTTATTTTGTAAAACTCAGTAGAAGCTTGCGTTTAAGTCTCTTCAAAGCTAGGTGGATTTTGCAGCTTTCCTGTCATAACTTCAAGTCTTCCATTGTATAGCAGAAACAGATATTAATTTTGCCGTTGGATCTGTGCAAAATATTAATCACGAAACAAAATAAAACTAGTCCAGTTTTGTTTATTCTCCATGGTTGCCATGTAAGCTCAGCATTTTGCTTTGAACTGTTCATCCAAACAAAAACTATGCCAAAGTTACATGAAAAATATTTCCCGCAATATAGCTGCCCAAGGGAAGGCAGCATGGGAGGTAGCTTTTTGCAGTGTATTTTCTAGTTTCCAGCTGGGTTTGGTTAGATGGTGTTGGTTTTTGTTCCCTCCTTGGCTAAATATGCCTCATGCACTCAACAAAACCAATTATGTCCTATTTCTCTGAGGGAGAGGCTGTAGTTTAGCAACTTTGTACAACGATAACCAGAAAAATATGGTATCTCTGCTTTTCTCTGCTATCAAAATAAAAGTTCCACAGTCTGGGAACTGATTTGTTGTTTGAATGTGAGTTTGATTACACTGCTCTACAGACAAAATGCTTCTGAAATAAATGTAGTCAAACTTTACTAATTCTGGGTCACTGAGAATGAAAATGATGCTTAAAATTGTTGATTGGCTCTAGTTTTCAAGATATGCTATTGGGTCAGTATATACGACCCTTGACTTGGGAATGGCGGAGGATAAGTGAGTTATAAAGGGAAGGGATCTCAATTTAAACCAGAAATGACTAAATTATATCTTTGACTGGATCTATGAATAAATCTATGACTGGGTTTGGACAGTACTTCCTTTTTAGGCAAAACAATGAATGATGCAATCTGAAGCTGGTATTGCGTCATACATTATATGAATTACATCATGTTATTCCTAAAAGTCATGGATGATGCAATCACAACGAAACTTACATCACCCTGCTGAACAAATAGCCCTATATCAGCTCTGATACAGTGTCGTGCTCTCTTATTTGTCAGTGTTTGATTTTGCAAAGGGACACATTTCTGTTTAGCCAAAGTGGGTAGAGATGCCTCGTACTTGTGTGAACAGTGCAGATAACTTCTGCTATGTTTGTGGTGAAGTGACTTTTGCATCACAAAAGCGCAGTATAACCACTCTGGTTAAGAAAGCCTATCACCTTTATTTTGGCTGCAAAATTGGAGCTCAGGACAAGAGGTAGGCCCCACACATATGCTGCAACACTTGTGCAACAAATCTTCGCCAGTGGTTGAACAGGAAAAGGAAATCTATGCCTTTTGCAGTGCCAATGATTTGGAGAGAGCCAACAGATCATACCAGCAATTGTTACTTCTGCATGGTGCCTCCAGTTGGGAAAGGTGTGTCAAAGAAGAAAAAGTGGACTGTGCATTATCCAAACATTCCATCAGCTATACGCCCAGTACCCCACGGAGAAGGACTGCCAGTTCCTGATGCACCAGAATCATTCTCACTTGAGTCAGACGAGGAAGAGGAAGAGGATGAAACTTCTGGTCCTGAACCATCAATGTCACAGGACCCACATTTTCTCCCATCCTCCTCCTCTGAACCACACCTCATAACACAAGGTGAACTGAATGACCTTGTCAGGGATTTGGAACTACCCAAGAGTAAGGCACAGCTGTTGGGCTCCAGACTACAGCAGTGGACTCTCCTGGCAGGTGATGTTAGGGTTTCCATGTTCCGTGACCGTCAAAAGGATCTTGTCCCATTCTTCTTCATGGAAGGTGATCTTGTAGCCTGCAACAACATCGATGGTGTGATGGCAGCCCTCAACATCGTTCACGATCCAGATGAGAGGAGACTGTTCATTGATTCATTGAAGACGAGTCTTAAAGCTGTTTTACTGCATAATGGCAATGTTTTGCCATCAATTCCAGTTGATCATGCAGTCCATATGAAGGAAACCTATGACAACATGAAACAACTTTTGAGGTGTATAAACTATGACCAACATCAGTGGCAGCTTTGTGGTGATTTGAAGGTTGTTGCTCTCTTGCTTGGTCTGCAGACTGGATACACAAAGTATTGCTGTTTTCTCTGTGAATGGGATAGTCGTGCAAAAGATTCCCACTACATCAAGAAAGATTGGCCACTCTGACAGTCATTGGAGCCTGGGAGGAAAAGTGTTCAGCATCCACCACTTGTTGAATCAAGGAAGATTTTGTTACCACCCTTACACATCAAGCTGGGTCTAATGAAGAACTTTGTCAAGGCCATTGACAAAACACAAGCAGCTTTCAAGTACCTCCGTGGAAAATGTCCAAGGTTAAGTGAAACTAAGTGGACTACATCCACCCTGATTGAATTGGCCTTGTCAACACTGGTTCGCCACTTGTGAAGTAACTCCCTGCTCTCCATGTGTCTGTATATAATGCCTGCATCTGTAGCTTTCACTCTATGCATCCGAAGAAGTGAGGTTTTTACTCACGAAAGCTTATGCCCAAATAAATCTGTTAGTCTTTAAGGTGCCACCAGACTCTTTGTTGTTTTTGTAAGATAAAGGAAGGTGTCTTTGTTGTTTCCTCAGATTCGTGAACTTCTTCGAGATGATGCATTTGACCCTGCACTGCGTGGCAAGGAAAAGACGGCATGGAAAGCCTTCCAGTTAGTGGCAATAAATTTTCTCGGAAACAACAAGGCAGACAACTACAGGTTGTTGGTGGAAAACCTCCTCAAGGCATACAAAAGCCTTGGTTGCAACATGTCACTAAAGATACATTTTTTGCACTCTCATCTAGATTTTTTTCCACCGAACTGCGGAGCAGTGAGTGACAAGCATGGCGAGCGATTTCACCAGGACATTGCAACAATGGAGAAATGCTATCAGGGCAAATGGACCCCATCAATGCTTGCAGACTATTGCTGGACAGTGACAAGAGATGCTCTATTTAATGAATACAAGAGACAAGCCAAGAAGTGCCGAGTAGACATTGAATAGGACTAAACTATGTACAGAATAGTTTTTTGCCTTTTGTTTCATAATAAATTTTATTTAGATAACCCTTTTGCTGATTTTTAAAGTGTTACATAAACAGGACAGGTGAAATATTATCATGTAAAGCAACCATAAACACATGAAAAGACCTAGGTTTACAATTTATGATTAAAACTCTATCTACACAATATGCATAGACATAAAATGTAAAAACTTAAATATTTTAGAAACAGTAGCCAATCAGTTGTTTTAATTGTCATATTTGAATTCAGCACATCAAAATACATAATAAATAGCACATTTTGTTCTCTGAAGCAGACGACGTCTCAAAAATTGTAGACCAGTGTTATCTACAAGGGGAAAACAAGCAGCACAGACTCATCATGGAAAAAATGGAAACACTAAACATTTGTCTCTTCTCTCAGGCTTTGAAACAAGAGATCAGAGAGGCCTGCACCCCTTAAGGGTATTTTGCCATGTTTTGTCTACTCCAGCCACAAGTTGGGAGAAAGAATCATGGGACAACATTTTTTGCCTGTGCTAGTGCAGGAGTTCAAACCACGTGATCATATTGGTGCCTTCTGGTCTTGCAATCTGTGGATGTGGGAAGAGTTGTTAGCAAGTTCCCATCTTTTCTCCAGGTGTGTGTCATCACATAATGGCCAAACTTTGAGCAGTACACTGGTTGGTGGGTAGTTTTGGCTACATTCCCTGCTTTGTTAATATTTCCTTTGATGTTGAGGCAGCATGCAAAAGAACATTGATTACTCAACCCACTGCTTTCTTCACAGTTTGGCCATGGCCTGTTGCAATGAACCTGAAGGAGCTGGAGGAGCCTGGTCAGTCATGCTATGAGTGCCAGTTTTTCCTATATATATATAGCATACACACTATGTTAAATGAATGTTAAGGTTCAAAGTCAAATATTTAAAAGTTGGAAAATGCCAGAATTAAGGCTGTCTGTGCAACTTAATTTGGTCCCCTTGTGCAGATACTTTATGACTCAGTCTTTAATTACATGATCACATGCTCTTGTTCTCACAGGAGCCCTGCCTTGTTCAAAGCCCTGGATGGAGAGCTATCCAGTATTTTATTTTCTCCTTGTTGTTCAATGTGTCCTCCAATGCCTTATTTACTACACAGTATTCAAACTTGACTTGGTAGAAAATGCTCCACCGGTCCATTTTTCTATCAAAGTACTTAGCATGTGATGTCACTTTATATATTCAAAGCACAGCTCCCATTGTTTTCAGTTGCAGTTGATGGTGTTCAGCACTTCTGCAAATCAAACTGTAGGTCTCAAGGCAGGCTTGCAGAAAATGAGGTACACAATTAATGACAACTTGTGAAAAGACTGGTCTAATTGATTTGCCCAGCATCACATAGGAGCTCTTTGTCAGAGGTAGGGACGGAATTCAGTTCTCCAGAGAACTCATCTGCGTTAACCATGAGACCATCCTTTCTCTTCTTGCAGTCCCCTTCCTCATTCACTATGCACCTAACAACTTCTGCTACAAATCAGGCAGGGATCCTACAGACAGTTGTCTCCTTCACTATACAACTCTGATTTATCCCCAAGCATAGTTTATCCATGCTCAGTACAGATAGACTCTTCAGAGAATTTAGCTGCAAAACACTTCTTGGGCATGTGGGAACTGAGATTTTTCATAGTCTTATAATGTGGCCAAGTTTGGGTGTTTTTTTACAGGAACAACAAAAGGCACATCACTGACACAAAGGCAAGCCCTCTGCTGAATTTCAAGGAAAATTGAAAAGCTCTAAAGCATGGATGCTCAAGAGATTCTCAATTAAACAACTCAAAGAATGTGTTTAACATGAGCAAAACACATTTCTGAAAGATTCATTTCCTTAGAAACAGATGAACCATTTTTTTCCTGAAACATTCCAAAAACATTCAGTCTGAGGCAAACACCTGGCATGGAAAATTTCAGACCGGAGGTTAAAGTTTGGCAAAATTTATGAGGAACTGGAAACAGGGTTTTATAATGGGAAATGTTAAGCAACCTTAATTATAGGCAATGATATCTGTACTGCATATAACAAAGTGTGTCTCTGTGTGTGTGTGTGTGTGTGTGTGTGTGTGTGTGTGCGCGCGTAAGGATACACAAGAAAGATATTCTTATTAAAGATTTCAAATCCTCCAAACACAGATGCACTCTGTATGTTAATGCTAAAATAAATCTAATAGGCTTCCCCTCACTTATCTCTTTCCTCTCTTGCTTCCCAACCTATTCCTTCTGTCTGAAGTGCTTGATGAGCTGTATTAAAGTGATTCATCTACAGTGTTAATGCGGCCAAGGAGGAAGCATATAATCTTCTCTGACTGCCAGAAGGTGCTGAGTTCAGCACTGCTCACTGAGCACGTCAAAGGAAAGAGGGGAGGAAGATGAGAGAACTCACAGGAAGGTTACATGTGAGGAAATTTTGCATGTAGCTGCCCTATGACATTGTCTGTATGTATCCCTGAAAAAGACAGGGAGATTGCCTTGCTGTCTAACTCAGATGATGTGTCTGTAATAATGAGATGCTGAAAGGACTTAGTAGAGAACAAACCTGGTAAATTGTCATCTGCATCTAGGAAAACATCTGATAATCTGGGGAAGTAACTGTGTTGTATGCTTGGATGCAATGATCTTTGGGTAGAAGAGGTACGTATAAATATTTTCCTAGACAAAGTCCTTTCTCTCTGTTATTTATTATTGTTATTTATTAATGCTATTATGATACGGCCCAGATGCCACAATCATCATCACGTTAGATGGTCTACAAACACCTATTAAGACACAAAGCCTTATTCTCATTTATATTGTGACTGCTTTATTCTGCTCTGATATTTTAAAATTAGTTTTACATCCATCCTGAGGGCCCTTTACCCTGTAGGGCTGGGGTAAAGGACTAAATAAATGCAATTGTATGTGTTTGCACACTGACAATTTTTACTTTAATTTTAATTTAATTTAATTATATGCCAGCTATCCCCCTCCTGCACCTCAAACCATTAATTGGCTGCTTTCCTATAGGCATCCTGATAGCAGTAAGTCTTGAAGGGATGTGAAGAAAGAGAGGGTCAGTTCAGGGAGGTCATTCCATGCATAAGGGGCAGCGTGGGGGGAAGGCAGAGCATGCTTGCATAAAGAACTGATGAATGGCAGATGAAGCCAGCAACTATGCCCTTTAAAGCTACAGTCTAAAAGTGCACTGGGATTTGAGAGTATGCACTGCTTCATTTATTCCTTGAAATTAAAATGGGGAAAAAAGAGGCCATGAACTGATTGATATGACTGTGATTTGTGATGTACTTCACAACTTAAAACCACTTATGACTGTGGCCTTAACTTTTAATGAGCAAATTCTTCCCTCGGTTACACCTGTGCTGCTCCATTGAAGTCAGGGGTCTGTTTGACAGAGAGAGAAAAATCTGAATAAAGCATTTGCAAATAATTGGTATAGATGAAATGCTTCTCTAAAATTGTCTGTTCTTTGATAATAAAAACTAAGATTCATTAGCTCTACCTGTGTACTGCCAATTTACTGCAGTGATGCAGTGGAGGCTGCATTACTCTCTCCCTCATTGACTGGAGTGAACTCTGTAGGCAGAATTTCAGAATCACATGTTACAGGCTTTGGAATATACGAAACTGAGCCTGCAGGCATTTTGTGTGTTATATCTGTACAATGTCCTGCTTAATTTTCATTTCACTCAAGACTCTCTCATTGAAATTCACAACAGTCAGAGGAACAAGAAATGAACACTGATGACTGGCATCTTTTAAATAAAAAAATCACTGTTTGCAATTTTTCCATGATGAGATTTACACAAGACATTAATTATCACAACATGTGACTTGTACAAGTCTACAATGTACTTTGTTTCACTAAGAGCCTTATATTTATCTGAGGCCAGAGACGACAGTGAACTTTCAACCATAAACATACCGCTGGTGCTCAAAGTGAAAATGTTACTGTAATTTCTTGGCTTTGTGACTAATGGGGCATTGGCTCTGACATTGAAGAGTAATGCCTAATTGATGCCTCTTTGACGTGGGCCTGGTAAATTAATGCAGATGGAAAAAAATAGCCATTCTACTTAAACAGCACTGGTAAAGTATGCCACAAAATTACCTGCATAAAGTGTTTAGTATTGTAAGAATATGCACGTAAGTAGGGACTGGGCAGTTCAGGAGACTGATCATAGGACATAGACACTTTTATCACAGATTGCTCATTTGAACTTGGCCCAGTTTGTTAGTAAATTTACGTATTTGATGTCTGTTGGATTCTTGGTGGTCTGTGCAATAAGACTTTGGTGGTTTCAGTCCCACTTTTGGTAGACCACTGTTCACATCATAAAAATCACTATCCACATTTCATTACTTCTATCTGTCTATGGTATTTGTGGGGCACCTAGTATAGTATCTAGGTTTCAGAGTGGTAGCCGTGTTAGTCTGTATCAGCAAAAACAATGAGGAGTCTTTGTGGCACCTTAGAGACTAACAAATTTATTTGGGAATAAGCTTCCATGGGCTAGAACCCACTTCATCAGATGCATGGAGTGGAAAATACAGGAGCAGGTATAAATACATGAAAGGATGGGGGTTGCCTTAATCCCAACAGTGAGCCCAGATTTGAATCAGTCTGGAGGCTGCATAGCCTTCTGTCTTCTGAAGGTAGCCCTCTCAGGTCAGAGTTGAGGTAGGGCAGCATGTACAAGGAGCTTGCATTGCTGCTGTCTATCCCTGTTCTACAGATAAACTGAGGAACTTGGATTTTGGTGCTGCCAATCTGTCACTTTTCACAAGCGCTGACTTGGCATGTGAGACGTGACACATTGAAAGTAGTTGATTGTATAATGCATTTTACACAGACAGTATTGAAGCCACTCACTGAGTCAATGCACTGTGCATTTACACCATATCACTACTGAGCCCAGTTAATCTGATACATACCCTTACTAGTTAATGCCCCAGTAAATCAAGTATATTTTCTGTCAAACCCCAGCTTCAAGATAATGAATCAAAATTGCCAGCAGTTCAATATATCCCTAATAAATCAAATGGTTTGATGGGTGGTGTAATTTTTTTGGAGAGATATGCTATTTATTATGTAATGCACTGTCATTTGTATCACCCTGCCTGATTCCAGCTGGGAGGTGTGCCAAGGGGACTCTCACTTCCCCACAGCAGAACAAGGCTGGTCTGCCCAGCGATGTGGGCTTTAATCCACTCTGGGTCATCACTTTCACTATTAAGCAACAGAGGGTCCTGTGGCACCTTTAAGACTAACAGAAGTATTGGGAGCATAAGCTTTCGTGGGTAAGAACCTCACTTCTTCAGATGCAAGTCAAGATTCTTGCATCTGAAGAAGTGAGGTTCTTACCCATGAAAGCTTATGCTCCCAATACTTCCGTTAGTCTTAAAGGTGCCACAGGACCCTCTGTTGCTTTTTACAGATTCAGACTAACACTGCTACCCCTCTGATACTTTCACTATTATGTTTCTTAACCTGCTCTTCAGTGTATGCGGTGGCACTTGAACCTATATCTGAAAGAGAAGGCCTGTGGGTTTCTTCTGGATTGCAGTGCTGCTGAAAATCAGCTGCTAGAAACTGTATAAGAAAACTATAATATATCTCCTGAGGCTAAGAGTTTTACATCCACAAAAACTCTATCCCCTGCAATCTTAATGTATGAAAGGCTAAGATTAAGCTTTGAACCTGGGTCTTTTACAAGGTACCCTCGGTGCTATCAAGCTGCCCCAGAGATGTATTTCTATATGGTATCTTTATTAGAATTCTATTTAATCTACTGATACAGAGCTTGTATGAGATATACAGAAGTTTATCAACTTCACAGATGCAGTAGGCATGCTGTGGAATGTATAATATGAAGAGTTTTCCTGAGTGCTGCAATCATTAACACTGTCTCTTTGTTACATCTTTCTTAAAAAGAACTCAAGAGCAAAGGGATCATTCACTATAGGCACAGAAATATTGCAAGGGCATATGCAAAGAAGCAACACCAAAAGAGCCTGTTAACTGGCATAACAATAAGTCATTGTGATCTAATCTCTGGTCTAAGTCAGGCCTTGGCGTAAAGGAAGCTAGACACATTGCAGAGGTGATATAGTCAGCCTCTTGTGGGAAGGATGGAATACATCATTCTTGTACATCCCCAAACAGACATCTAAAGGAATTTGGCTCATTTCTCTCAAGTAAAGGGCTTACAATCTGTGAAAAAGCTAAGTGAGTGTCACTGGCAAACCCATTAATGGATTCTGAATATGCCATTAAAATATATTATGGTGGTTTGTTCTTGCTGCTATAGTTAAGGTGTTAGCAATTTCATTAGGAAACCCATTCTTTAAAGGTTTATAACTCAGCCATAAAATGTCGTCTTTGAACTGCCATCTTTCAGTAGGTACTTGAAGTTTTGTTTCTTGTTAACAATTAGTTTGGCCATTTCTTAAACTGCATTGTGTGAACAAGTCTGCTGTCAGCTATAAAAGTGCAACTCCCCCAGAACTTGCCTCAATGAGTGTAAAACAAAAGAGAAGTTTATTTAAGTTTTAAACTCCTTGGCGAGGGGACTGTCTTTTAAAAAAATGCTTGTACAGTTCTTACTATAATATGGCCAAGTCCATGACTGGGGCTCTCTCGTGCTACTCTAGTTAGAAGAATCCATAGTAATTATACTGGTTTGGGATTTTTTAAAGCCTTCATTGTTTTAAAAACAATTATATAAAACTCTAAAAAGCATGTTGGATTTTCAAAACTGCCTAAGGATTTGGATGCTCAATTCCCATTGGAAATTAATGGAGTCCATTCTGTAGAAAAAAATTGTTGTCCCATGAGATGAAGAAAAATCACATAGCAAAAATACAGTAGTTCTTACTCATCTGATAACTTATGAGACTGTACAGTTTCCATAACATTTGACCAAAGATGTCTAATATCAGGACCTTGCCAAATAATACGTGTCAAATTATCACCCCAATCCCTACCCCACGAATACACTTCATTGTTCCGCTAGGACACATTTGAACAAGTGTGCTGGCATCCAGTAATTTCTTTCAGTGATTGCAAGTATTTATAATTTCATTTTAGAACCACTAGCAGAGCTTGTCAGATAGTTTAATATATTTTACCATTACCTCTCATCAACACATGTTTGTCTAGCATACAAATCTCAGTTTAAGGGATTGAAATGCACAAGTAGGATAGAATAGTTCAACTAATGCCACATACAATTTTGAGTTTAGGTGAAGAGGATGCAAGTTTTGATACTGAAAGAGCTATAGGAGGTGGCTCTGGGCAAGCAGAGATGCAGACAACTTGAAATGATAGAAATCTCAGTTATTCATTGCTTCACAAATTAAAATCATCTTGCAAAAATGTAGCTGATAAGTGATCCTGATATCAATCCTCAGGAAAAACGATCCCTGACAATTCCCATTCCTCTCAATGAAGGACATACCCTCATTTTTTATTTCAGCATTGTTCCAGTGTGATGAATCACAGGTTAATCATGGTAAAACACATGAATTTCCGATCTCTTCCCTAAGGATTCTAAATATACTGTGTCTTAATACCTGATTAATCGAATTTTTCATTGGTGTAACTAGGCCAGATAGGAATGGAAAAGATGCAACTTCTATAGTTTCTAAATATATCCAAATAGGAAGGGGATAAGTAGATCCAAGAAAATGAATCAATAGCTTTATGACCTTTTAAACTTTCTAGTTAAATGCTTGGTGTGGTCCCTTCCCATTGAAAGAAAAAATTAGTTGAGATTTTAAGTTAAATAAGTAATTTAATTTCAGAGCATATTAAATAAGTAATTTTGTTTCAGAGCTACTCTCATTTTGATGGTTTGAGTTTGATCCCACAGTGAGGACACCAATTTGATGCTGGTCATGAAGTGGGCTTCCAATGGTTGGATTACCAGGTTGATGTTGTCCATAACATTATTATCATATTTTCTAGTCCTTTGTTTAATGAAGTGCCTGAGTATTTCCTATCCTTTGGTAGCCCTTCAAAGTTCCATTTTGATAGTAGGGTATTAGATCAGAATTGAGACAGGGAATCTATATTTTTGCCAATTTATTTTGTATGTAGAGAATTTTGAAAGTGTATTAATTCATTAAATGAGCTATGGATTTCTCTGGGTTAGTTTGCACTGAAAGATATAATTCAAGTAGTAAAATGCCTTATGTTCCTCTCCCTCTGTCACAACTCCAGCAATTTTCAAATGTTTTCTGATAGCTTCTGCCAGGCTTTCCAAAACTATGATAGACAAAATTGGTGTCTAGACAAGGCTATCTATTACCACTTTAAAGTTCAAAGAACTGGGACATTATTCCATTAGAAGTCCTGAATATAGCAACCATATCTTCTGAATTGCTTCTTGGCTAAAATCACAGTTTTAATATGTGAAACAGAAGTGAGGTGCTTTTTCATATTCCCATCATACAGAAACATCTCTCATTAACAATTAAATTCAACTGGTGATTACTGCCTAATGCAGTATAATTGCTTCTGGTACGTGGACTAAAATATTAAATTTACCTCCTGTGGAACCCCAGTGGATGTGAAACTGCCATCAGCACCAGCAACTGCGGGAAGAGGAATGGCAGATGGACTTTGTGGCCCTTCCTGATAGAGCCAAGGGGAATCTATCCATGTCTTACAGTATCATGAGTTCCAATGAGCAGCACTTAAAAGCCCCCAGCAGATCTGGAGGTACCACAAGAATTGTAGGGAACTCTTTCTTGCCTGCACTTCCTGAAAACCAGAATCATGTGAAAGTCACCTGCGAACCCCAAGTCCTGGCAGCACTCCCAATTTACCTCTCCACATGGCCTCCAGGGGCAGAGCTTGAAAGTTTCAGCAGATATGGAATCCCCAGGAGTGGAAGCAACACCTTAGCAGAAACTTGGCATTTCTACTCTTCATCACCTTCAGCTGTATTTCTCCAAATCTACACCTTTGGTATCCAGACTCTTCCACCTGCAGTAAGTATACTCTTCTATTGACATTTACTGTCATTCACTTGTTCTTTGCCTGTAGTCACCTTGCCATATCTCCCGCTTCTATCCTCCTGGTTCATCCTCCTTATCCCCATGTCTATCCTTAACACATTTCCTACCCCATTCCTTACACTCTGTCAGCCTCTTCTATTATCTGTCCCTCTCATCTCCCTCACTACTGCTTCTCACATCCCCAGCAAAAATCACACCTGTACAAAAATAAATGTTAAAAATCCAGCTATTTTACTATTAAGTAACAAATACATGACAAAAAATGAAACCTATACATAAAAAATAACATAGATGACATTAATATTTTGCACAAACACACACACAAAATGCATGCTTCACACAAGTATTTATTGCAACCATCCAGGTATGCGCCTATCACCTCCATGTAATGACCTTAAGTTGCCACATAACTTTATTGCTGAAACCTTCATCCATCCCTCTCTTTTTCCACCTTTCTTGTGCATTGCTTTCCCTCACTGTATCTTGTCTAAGACTTTCAATGGAAGCACTTAGTGCCTTCCTTTCTTATGTGTTTGTATAGCACCTAGCAAAGCTCTGTGTGCTCAGGAAATTAAAGAAATATCAGAACTTTTAAAAAATCAAATGTTACAACAAAATATTTGGTGTTAAAGATTTTTTTTTACCATGTAGATTAAGGGGCCTGTTTTTGTCTCCATAAGACTGATATTAATAGGAGATGCAAGGTTGCGTGGGAAGGAGAAATGACAGCTAGACTGACACAATAGTCTCTAATAACTCTGAATAACTCTTAACATCTTTCCTTCGTTGTTAAAAATTTCTGCTGGGTCTTAGTGCTTGTGAGAGGTACCAGACTGACTGCTCTGGAGACTGAAGTTCTCTGCATATCCTCAGAACAGGTGTGGCATGAGTTAGCAGCAGTGCTAGCTTTCTCACATTGCTACAACTATGTGCCTCAACTCTACAAAAGAGAGAACACCTGAAAGCGTGACAAAGGAGGTTAGTCTCTAGGCAACCTCTGTACAGAGATGGTGACTAAGGATGCCAGTTAGTGTCTTTTGTGATAAGGACATCTGTTCAATAGGAATTGGATTGGGGCCCCCAACTATTTTCATACAGGCCACCACACAGCCAGCAGATGGTGGATGAAATCTCTGTAGCAAACACTTACATCTAAGAATTGTGCCTCTTGTTACTGGTTGTTTACTAATAGACCTATGTAAATATTAATTTATACGTTATATGACATTTTCACCAAATCTTTCAGCCTGTGGATGTCTGTATTTCATTATGGGATTGGTCACTTTAGTTGCATGCTAGTAAGTTGCATGACACTGTTCTGTGTCCATTCCCTAATCAGGTGAATGTAACTGTAATAAAGAGAGGGAGGGCATGATCAAGTCACTGGGCCCTCATCAAGACTCCAGGAGTCTCAGGGCAAGGGTACAGCAGACTGTGGAATTAGGAGGCACTAGACCACCAATATTTTTAAGATATTTTAATTCTTTAGCTTCGTGGGACAAGTGAATTAACCCTTCTCTAAGTCATGAATGCTAGAAAAATTAGCCTTTTGTGCCATCTTTCTATTGTGAGCTTCCATTAAGATTTTTTTTATTTTAATAATGATGCTGTATTCCCTGTCACTGAAGATAACCTCTTACAACTTCCATTCAACTGTGCATGGCTCTTCAACTCCCCTCTTTCTCTTCATGTTATTTTCATTTTCATCTGTCCTTCATTGTACTATTCTTTTTATCTGATGTTGAATGCATTGAAGAATTAAATCAGAAAAACATTAAGATCCCACAGAACTTACTGGTTGTTGTGTAGGCAGCATTATTTATTATCTGCCTTAATTATAGCTAAATACTAAATAGTATATGTAATGAAGGCATCTTGTTATGGAGACAGGACCAGGGATAGATACTAGACAAAATTCTCTTTCAATTGCCCTGTAGCCCATTGAAATGAACTCAGAGTGACTGAGAGTTCCTCCCAAAACCAGCTTTTTCACCCTCTGTTTATAATATGTAAGTGTCATAATTTGCATTTGTATAGTATATTATAAATATTCTTTAATAGCTTAACGTCACTATGCCTATTGAAGATGAAAAGTGAGATGCAAAAAAGTGGCTTGCCAGGATGGCACTGAGGTATAGTGGATTAGGAATAAAATTGTGTCCTAATAATTCTGGATCTGTCAATGACTTATTTTGAATTGATTATACACATTGCAAGCTTTTGTGAACAACTTTGGCACAATACACTTTAATTCATACTTGCGGTGCCCCTGGGTTGCTCTCAATCAGACTTCAGTCTCTGGAAACTAAGGGTTACATGGCTGCCTCCTACTGGGTATTTATATTTATAACAGAGCTGTTCTTGACCTTCTGCTCACAAACAGGGAAGAGCTCTTCAAGGGCAGAGGTCTTCTTGACCTGCTGCTCACAAACAGGGAAGAATTAGTAGGGAAAGCAAAAGTGGATGGGAACCTGGGAGGCAGTGACCATGAGTTGGTTGAGTTCAAGATCCTGACACAAGGAAGAAAGAAGAGCAGCAGAATATGGATCCTGGACTTCAGAAAAGCAGACTTTGACTCCCTCAGGGAACTGATGGGGAGGATCCCATGGGAGAATTACATGAGGGGGAACGGAGTCCAGGAGAGCTGGCTGTATTTTAAAGAATCCTTATTGAGGTTGCAGGAACAAACCATCCTGATGTGTAGAAAGAATAGTAAATATGGCAGGCGACCAGCTTGGCTTAACAGTGAAATCCTTGCTGATCTTAAACACAAAAAAGAAGCTTACAAGAAGTGGAAAATTGGACAAATGACCAGGGAGGAGTATAAAAATATTGCTCAGGCATGCAGAAGTGAAATCAGGAAGGCCAAATCACACTTGGAGTTGCAGCTAGCAAGGGATGTTAAGAGTAACAAGAAGGGTTTCTGCAGGTATGTTAGAAATAAGAGGAAAGTCAGGGAAAGTGTGGGCCCCTCACTGAATGGGGGAGGCAAACTAGTGACAGAGGATGTGGAAAAAGCTAATGTATTCAATGCTTTTTTTGCCTCTGTCTTCATGAACAAGGTAAGCTCCCAGACTACTGCACTGGGCAGCACAGTATGGGGAAGAGGTGGCTAGCCCTCTGTGAAGAAAGAAGTGATTCAGGACTATTTAGAAAAGCTGGACGAGCACAAGTCCATAGGGAATGCAGATGTGATTGCAGAGCCATTGGCCATTATCTTTGAAAACTCATGGCGATTGGGGGAGGTCCTGGATGACTGGAAAAAGGCTAATGTAGTGCCCATCTTTAAAAAAGGGAAGAAGGAGGATCCAGGAAACTACAGGCAAGTCAGCCTCACCTCAGTCCCTGGAAAAATCATGGAACAGGTCCTGAAGGAATTTATTCTGAATCACTTAGAGGAGAGGAATGTTATCAGGAACAGTGAGCATGGATTCACCAAGGCCAAGTCATGCCTAACTAACCTAATTTCCTTCTGTGATGAGATAAGTGGCTCTGTGGATGAGGGGAAAGCAGTGGATGTGTTATTCCTTGACTTTAGCAAAGCTTTTGATATGGTCTCCCACAGTATTCTTGCCAGCAGCTCCATGTCTAGTTGGCAGCCATTTTCAAGCGGAGTGCCCCAAGGGTTGGTCCTGGGGCCGGTTTTGTTCAATATCTTCATTAATGATCTGGAGGATGCTGTGGATTCCACCCTCAGCAAGTTTGCAGGTGACACTAAACTGGGAGGAGTAGTAGACATGCTGGAGAGTAGAGATAGGATACAGAAGGACCTAGAAAAATTACAGGATTGGGCCAAAAGAAATCCGATGAGGTTCAACAAGGACAAGTGCAGAATCCTGCACTTAGAACAGAAGAATTCCATGCACTGCTACAGACTAGGGACCAAGTGGCTAGGCAGCAGTTCTGCAGAAAAGGACGTAGGGGTTACAGTGGACGAGAGCTGGATCTGAGTCAACAGTTGCCCTTGTTGTCAAGAAGGCTAATGGCATTTTGGGCTGTCTCAAGTTGCAGTGGGGGAGGTTTAGGTTGGATATTAGGAAAACCTTTTCACTAGGAGGGTGGTAAAGTACTGGAATGGGTTACCTAGGGAGGTGGTGGAATCTCCTTCCTTAGAGGTTTTTAAGGTCAGGCTTGACAAAGCCCTGGCTGGGATGATTTTGTTGGGGACTGGTCCTGCTTTGAGCAGGGGGTTGGACTAGATGACCTCCTGAGGTCCCTTCCAACCCTGATATTCTATGATTCTATAACATGTCCTCCTAGCGAGTGAATGTTGTGGTGCTTATTTACTAGTATGTTTTTAATTTAAAATCCATTGTCCCCTTGAGAAATTATTGAAATATTTTCCTGTTGAATTGCAGAGTGTAGAATTTCTGTGTGGAAAGGATTGTTTTGGCATTTGGGAGTATGGTTTGTATTTGAAATGCAGGGGAAGTACACAACAAAGGTTCTAAAGTTGTTAAGTGCATGCAGCGAGATTTTAAGATTAATTGGGTTTCACTCTCTAGTGAGATTAGTGTATTATAAATCATAGAAGCATATCCCATCAATCTGGAGAGAGGATGCAGTACACTTGATAACCTCTAACTCAGCATAAGCTGGTCTTCTATCCCAAACTGCCTGATTCTTGGATTAACTCAAGAGTTTCTCAGAAAGATGCAGGGTAGAGAACAGCATTTCTATAAACCTTAACTAAAACATAATTTATTGTGAAGTCATTGGGGAAATTGTACTCATCTTTTTCAGTATACTGGAAATTAGCTTTTAAAGCAACAATGATGTGAATATCAATTTTTGCTTTGATGTTTAATGGGCAGGCAACAAGTTCTTTCCCCAAATACAGTTAGTATTCCAAAAATTACATTATCAGGAACCATGAATTATTGCAATGGGATTTGCTAGATGAAATAGGATTTAGGTTGTTTTTACAAACCAGAAGCCAAATTCTGATGTTGATTTACCCCCCCTTTAAATTCATTGATTTCAACTTAGTCAGATACCAGAGTGAAGGACTTGTTAAAAGGACCTGTATAGAAGGGGGGTTGCACCAGTTTAACAAAAGTCATAATTTAAGATTTAAGGAAAAGGTGGGGGAAAACTTTGCTTTATTTTTTTGGCAACTTAACAAAAAGAACGTGTGACAAATGAAAACTTCATAAATCTGAGAGAGAGGGAAAAATCATTATTGGATGTATCTGTCCCATAAGAAATATTTAAAAAAGTAGAACATATAAAGAGCTACAATATAAATGTATGACACAAAGATGAGCAAAACAATAGGGTAGATAGAAGCATGTGTGTATAGACATACATTCTAAGGAGGGCTTGCAAATGGGATATTCCAGAGGTTCTATGGAATAATAAAAGAAAGAGACAAAAGGGTAGAACTACTATACCCTGTTTTTCATGCAATTATTGTGCCTAGTATTCACCTTCTTTGGCATTTTTTGCAGATAGGCCCAGAATGGAGTGGAAGTTTGTGCCTGATAGAACTAGGAAGAAGACTGGTATTTTTTGTTCAGCTCAAAGTCTCCTGTCACAAGTGTTTATGATGATGAGATAAATACAGCTCAATTACATTTATTGTGTAAAAATTTGCCAACATTTAGGAAATAGTAAAAAGGAGTGATGACTGAAAGTAATATGGGACCCAGGACATCATCCCAAAGACTTATCAACACCAATTACTGATAATGTGCAGTAGGTGATCATTCACATCCCGTGTGCTTTTTGATGTTTGTATGGGATGCTGTACTAGACCTGGCAGCATTTCAGATATACTCAAAACATAGAAGAATAATGGAATGGGAATACAGTTAGTAAAAGTGTTGCACCTTTTCTCCAACAACCTGCTTCCTGATTGTATTACTACATATTGGAGTATGTATGCAAAATGTGCAGAGTGGTACAAATATCTAACTGCTTCAGATGCAGTTGCCCATGAACAGATACAGTTTTAGCTGCCTTGTAGGTAATTACAGTACATTGACAGTGCCAGGAATACCTTCAAAGGGATAGGAGACATGTGAGGGGTTAGGATAATTCTAGCTGGGACTTTTTTTTTTTTTTAACCTGAAATTTATTTTCAACAGTGTTTCTCTTCCATGGCTGCAGTCCTGTCAATGATTTTTGAAGGTAAGCTTAATGTTCTTATACCCTGGGAAATTTATCTTAAATTATAGATGTAATGATTCTGGTGGGAATCCTGTAGCTTGAAGGAGAAAAAGTACTTTTCTGTCATGTTCTGGTTCAAGTCTTGCATGAAACAAGCCTGGTGGTCTGAACTCAGTCTAAACAATAGTTCAATGTGACAAGAAAGCAGCTTCCCTCATTATGTAGTCTGAGTTTGCTACCTTTTGACTTTAACAAATGCCACATAGATTTGTATTCAGGCTGGCCCTTCATTCTTGTTGTTTCACTTCTCCTTGGAGGTCCATCTTCAGCTGTTTCATCTCTTTACAGGGACTCTCCTTTGGCTTTTTCACCTCTCTTTGGGGGTGATGTCCACTGTTTGAGCTCTCTTCATACTCCCAAGTACATGTGGTCTTTGTCCTTGCATGAGATGACTCATATATACTGATTTAACCTTTTTTTAACCTTGATGAACATTTCTGTCTGCAGCACTTCCTCTCTCTATGGCAGCATGAGCAACCAATGCTATAAAGAGGCAATCATCTCAAGTCTTGGTTCACAGGTGTCCTAGAGTCGCCATCTAGGATTTCCCCCTCATTGCACAGGGTGACTCTGTGGTACCCCATTTTTGGTTTCCCATTCTCAGGGCTCCTCAGGAATACTTCTTCAACACTCTCTTAGGCAAATAACACCCATGTCATGGGGCAATTTATTAATAAGGACACCTCAGATCACAAAATAAAGTTTAGTACCATAACTCAAAAGGCCGTCTTTTGTGACTGCAGGCTTTTCATCGGTCTCAATCATCCTTCAGACTGGAGGGCTCTCAGGCACACCCCCAATAACACAAACAATGTCCACCCCAGACTTAATATGTCTCACATCCCTCCTGGGTTCTCTCCCAGCTCCCTGCCCCTTGACCAGGACAGTGGTCACAGGGGTGTTCCCTTGGGTTGTCATCTTGCTCTAGAGTGTCTGCCTCCCACTAGCCTGACCTCCCAGCTTCTGTTCTGCCTCCCTACTCCCAGGGAGCATCTGCAGGATTCTCTGCGCTCTGCAATCTCTCTCTCTGGCAGCAAGAGCCCCATGCCTGCTCTCTCGGCCCCTTTCCTAATTGAGTCGTATCCAATTTACCCAGCCAGTCAACCAGTCAGTGAATGAATGAATGAATGAGTGTGTGTGTGTGTCTGTCTGTCTGTCTTTCTCTCTTCCCCATCCTTTATGGGCCAGATGCCTTCTCTTAAGCCTGAGTGTCAGCTGACCAGTCACAGGTGCAGGCCACTGCCGCCCTGTGACAATGGCTAGTAAGTAAACTCTGCCAGGACAACCACCCTCATCCCAACTAGAACCACCACTGTCTCCCTTCTCAGTAATATTACTAATCTCATCTATACACTGGCATGAGGATTATCATGGAAAATGGTTTTAGCTGGGGTAGACCCTTGACTGGTTTGCATCATTATGTACTGTCTACTTCATAGAGTTTGGGACTAATTCAGCAAGGTGGCAGACTTACCAATTATTTAAAAAACTATTAAATGATCCTTTCTTTGCAGTTGTACTAGGAGTTAATGTATCAGGAGAAGGAATGGCCTCGTCAGGGCTGTTCCTGGTATTACAGCACTGGGCCTGAACCTTATCCTACATTACAATGGGTGGGTGAGTAACACTGAGAGGATGGAACCTCTAACCCATGAAAGTCCTACAATCCATTAAATGTGAATAGAGCCATTGATCTGAATGCAGAAGTGTGTGTGTCACACCTAAGATTCCACCATAGAATATGAACAAGGATACAGGATACATCAGAGTCAGGAGTCTGTTACGTTTAAAGACATTTGGGGGATTATAGACCTATTTTTTAAGCGAGGCCAATACTAAGCAGGTGATGCAGAGAGAGAATGCAAAAATCCAGAATGGAATGGTAGTATCAGGGGAAGAGAGAGCAACTTGACTGGGTTTAGATAAAAAAAAGTAAGGAGGATTGAGAGGAAGGATATGATGAAGGGTGACGAGAAAGTGCAAAATGTTTAGAGAGACATACAAACCTTTCAGAACTAATTCAAACTAAGGCCCTGCCCTTTTGTTCTGAAACACCCTTACTAATTTTGTTGTAATCCCACTGTAATTCAATAGACTCCCACACATTTCCTTAATATTGCTCTTGTTAATTGCACTTTTGCCATCTCACAGTTCAGCCCTGTGTGCCTACTGAATCTTGCATGTCAGGTCATTAAGCTAGAGTAAATGCTGGAGAGTTTGTTATAGAAAGTTAATCATCTTGGCTTCTCTGCCTCCTGATGCAAGTAACATTACTCCATGATCTGTTGTTCAGGCTGTGAGCTGTACTTTGTTTCTCTGGAGCTGCTAAGCAGAAGTGTGCATCCTAATTCTCATTCTCTGTAACCTTTATGCTTCTGATATTCCATGACCACATCTAAATAGGTAACATTAAGATCTGTCAGGAACAAAAGCCATTAGATGCAATAAGACCTTTGTATTGTATTAGCAAAAGTTCACTATTAACATTTCATGAGAGATTAATAAAACATTACACAATTAAATATTTCATAAATTAGCAATTGCATCTAATTATCAAGTTCATAAATAATGCGGAGAAATATGATACATTGAAAACGCTCCAATATTACAAGACCATTGCTATACAGATCCTAGAAGGACAAATCTATTACTTTAGCAAATTGTAATGAATTGATGAAAATCACATGTATTCATTTAACAGATTTATTCTTTCAACCAGACAAAGCATGAATAATTCAATTGTCATTAGTTGTTAGCAAGGTTTTAATTAATGAGTAAGTTTAGACTTTAACTGATGTGCAGGAAGCTTAATCTTTAAATAGGTTTGTTCTTGTACTGTTCATTTGGATAACTTTCATTAAATAATCTCCAAAAATGATCTGGAAGGAATCTGTCTGAAATACTCCAATATTTTTTACAAGGAAGAAGATTTCGTTCTTATCTTTGTCTTTAGTAGAACTAATTCAGGATAAGCCCATTTTGGAATTTTTTTAAAGCTATGATCTAGTTCAAAAGGAATTATTTTTGGGAAGTTCTATGGCCTGTGTTATACAGGATGCCAAACTGGGTAATCACAATGGTCTCTTCTGGCCTTGGAAACTATGAATCTTTACAATGTATTTACACAGCAACTACACAGTATTTGTTTTTATTTTTATGCTGCAAATTAAAGGCTAGACTGCAAACTCCTTGTTGACTTTGGTGAGCAGTTATTCATGTGAGTAGGCCTATTGAAGTCCATCTGAGTCTACATGTGAATTCACTCTAATGTCACTTTTTTAGCCCCTTGATGCGGGGAATTCTTCCCTTTAACCTGCTTCCCACAGTTTGTAAAGAACATATGCTGGCATCAATGAAATATCCTGGTACAGCTGCAGATGTTGGGCGGAACTTTGGCAATTCCCTTAACTCTTCTGTGCCATGTTTTCTCCCATCTTTATCATGGAAGTAATAATTATACCTACGTAGCTCACTAGGTTCTGATGTGTGTTAATTGATTATTGTGTGTTATTGCAGATAAACACTTTGAGATCATTGGATGGAAGGACTTTAGAAGTGAAAAGTATTATGCTGTTATTGCATCAAATATGAGGTTAGACTTTAGGTCAGAGTAAGCACTTGGATGCTTATACAAAGGATATTTGAATTTCTTGAATCTGCAAAACTGAATTGGAACAAGTTCTTTTGCTCAGTTTCCTACACAGTGTCCAAGTCTCTGGCAGTAAGTTCAGGAGGAGGGTATGACGTTGCACTCCATATGCTTTATGAAAATATGCTTATGAATGTGACTATGATGTAACTGAAGTATGCTTTATGCAAAAGGTTTCTTGTAAGGTATCATTACAAAGCTTATAATTCACTGAGTGTCTTCATCCTATTTGTATGCATATATCATTCTTGTATCTGAAGCTAGAAACATGAAGTACAACTCTGAGGTCCACTTGGCCTGAAAGGGGAAGTGAAGTAAATATTTCCAGACCATTATAGAAAGTTTGGTTGGAGTTCAGCGCTAGAAATATGAAGGTATGGTGTGGCAGATGGTCTTGCTTTTATGGCTTTCCAGTTGCTTTTCCCATCACTGTTCTCTATGTAGTTAGAGAACCATAACTTGAATACAGTGATATGGGGTGAAATCCTGACTTCATTGAGGTCAATGGCAAAACTCGCACTGACTTCATTGGAGCCAGGATTTCATCCAGAATGTCTTTAGTATTTTGAGATATTCTATGGAGAGGAGTCGATGAACCCCCTGAATGTTCCTTTATTTATTTTCACATACCACTGTCTACTATTATTCTTTCAACAGGTTCATTCCTTAATTTCTGTACCAACTGTTCCTTCTTCAGTCCCTATTTAGTTTAGCAAAATGGTCATATCTGTAAAAAAAATTGTGGTGAAAAATTCTTGTCATACATAGAATTTATTGAAAACATTCAAAAGACTTTGACCAAATTTACAACATATCTTATCATTTTTTTCACTCTGTTTCCTCCAAAAAGGTCTGAGTCTAATGTATTTTAATGGAATTGAAGTACACATCCTTAATGGACTGTGCTATGCAAGAGGTCAAACCAGGTGATCAAAATGGTCTCTTTGGCCTTGAAATTTATTTTTCTTCCCTAATATCTGCTTTTAAATGTTGGCAGATAAGTCTCAATACATTTTCAATTAAAATGATGACTATGTGTATGAGTAATAAGACTATAAAGAACATAGAACAGGGTTACAGTCCAGCGGCCTCCTCTCTGCTTGCCTGCTACGTGCTCCCAGCTCCGTCAGTGCTGCGACGTCCTGCTGCGAGAGCACAGGGTACATTGTACAACACAATCCCCCTTACAAACTTCCAACTCCCACAATAACTAAACCCCAAACAAACAAGCCCATGTTCCCTTTTGTAGGTTGACTAGACAGCAAGTGTGAAAAATAGGGACGTGTGTGTGGGGGTGGGGGGGTGGAGGGGGGCGGGGGTAATAGGTGCCTATATAAGAAAAAGCCCCAATAATCGGGACTGTCTATATAAAATCGGGACATCTGGTCACCTTATCCTTTTGTGTCATTTAAACTCCTCTCAGGATGCTCTTTAAGCCCTTTTTGGTCCTACCTGTAAAGAACATAGAGCAGGATTGCAGTCCAGCAGTCTCCTCTCTGCTTGCCTGCAAAGTACTCCCAGCTCCATCAGTGCTGAGACCTCCTGCTGGGGGGAGAGGGGCAGAGGGTACATCCTGACAGAAACCAAGAAGTTCTCCAAACATGTTGCAGTTTGTAGTCCACAACTTGTAGTTCCCAGGGCTGCTGTTGAAGCACACTGGACCTTGGGCTACACCAGGATACTGGGCTAGATGGACCTTTGGTCTGACCCAGTATGGCTGTTCTTATGTTCTGGTGTAATACCCATAGCAGGACAGCATGCACATGCATTTTGTTTGCACAAATAAGAACATGTGGTTCCACAAAAGGATATCTAGGGGAATTGTATAGATAAGTGACACAACAGACAGGGAAAACTGTGGTGTAAGCTCCCTGTTGCAGAACATGGTGGATGCTACAAGGATGTCATTTATTTCTCCACTTTGCCAAGCAGATTGCTGCACTTATAAGTTATTGTCATGAAGTGCTCATTGTTAAAAGGGATGACCTTTGTCAGCCTCATCGTGGTCTGTGTTGAAAGGGGCAACAGAGCATTTACATTGGCTGTGTACGATGATTTGTTCTCAACTCAACATTGGTCTATTAATGTGTTTTGGGGATTCAGTTTTTCAAGTTTCACATGAGTTTAGAAAGTTTAAAGAACATAGTACATGTTTGGAGAGAATTTTTTTAAAAATATCTTTGATCTAGATGACAGGATTTGAAAAAAGTTCCCGTTTAGAAGGACATGATTTATTCTAGATGGACTCACTGGTCCACATTGCAAGGAGGTACTTGGTGAAAAAGCAGCAAAATTCCTGAGTCTCTAGGACCCAGCTGGAGCTCAGGAAGAGAAGGAAGGAGTAACTTGCTCTTCTTGCAGCTGCTGACTTTTCAAATGCTTTTTTTCAAACAAAAATTTATTTTTGAAATTGTGGGGAAATTCTCACTTTTTCGACATTTTACACTTTCCCCGCTTTTTTTTCTCACTGGGAAAAAAAGGGTTTTTTTAAGTTAGAAAAACTGGGAGAAATCCCCAGTGCACATACACTTTCTCTCATTTATTTACCTTTTATCGTTGGAAAGAGGTGGAAGAATTTATTAAAGAGAAACAGAATGGAGAAAACACCTCTCTCTCACTCTCTCTCTCTGTTAAAATGTGAAAAAAAGTGATAGAAAGTTGGTTTCTCTCACTTTCCCCCCTTTAAAATAGCTTTTCTGCCTTCTTTCACCTCAAAAAAGTGACATTTTTCAAAATGAAACAAACATTGTAGTTTCCCAAAACGTTAGTTTTTTCCACAAAAAATGAAAAGTGACACATTTTGAACAAAACAAAACTGTTTTTCTCTTTGAAATTTTCATTAAACACCCCTTCCCACCCTCTCCCCAGAAGCAACCAGCTTTATTACAAGATACAAAGCATTACATAAAGGGGTGAGGACAAAGAACTGAGTCAGAACTCATCCTGAGGTGTTCCTCTCATGTAGTCATTTTTGCTGACGGTGTGTTGAGAGGACTTCTTCTTTGTATGCCATAGCTGCCATTCATCATATTAAATTCTGTCATTCCCCTTCCCTCGCCCCACTCAATATTTTCATTAAATATCATAACCAGTACCCTTGGGACTGGTCATATATGCTTCAGAAATTGCAGACTAATTAGGGAAAAATAAACGGTAAAAGAAGTTACTTTGCTAAAATCATTATCAATTTCACTCTTTTGCTGTCCATAATGGGACAAAGTTATTTTGGTGCATATTTGGTGTTGAAATAAAACCCATGAAATCATTTTACTGTCTACAACACCTATTTATAGACTGATTATGACCAAATTATATTCACAGTTATAATCACACCTACACAGGACTATTCTAATGAGACCATCAGTACAAATGATAATCATCTAACACTCTACAACTGTGAACAATGCAGTTGGTGATAGTTTAAAAATGAAAGCACCTGAAGGTAGTTCTTAAAACAGAAGGGAGAGAACACTTGGGAAAATTGAAATCGGAAGATGTGCTTAAAAAAGGGGTCTAAGCAAACACTTACATATGAAATTATAATACTTACTGGTAGCATTGAAAGAGGGCTCCTCTGTATTTAGAAGATTACATCAGAGGATAAATCAAGATATCTTTTCCCATGCAAAAAGTGCAAACAAACAAAGATAGTATTTACTGTAGTCAAATGGGGTGGGAAGAGGGGGAGATATAAATTACTTCTCTCAAATAAGCAGGTGAGGCTGATAAATCAAATTGGATTTAAGTAGCACAACTAATACTTTGAGGCCATTTAGGAAGAAAAATGCTGACCAGCAACTCAGGTGAGTGAGCTCTTGTAGTAGCACTAATAAGGTATTCACCAGGCTGTCCTGTTTGGTGGCTGGGAACCATCTCAGAAAACACGGAATAAAAAGGCTGGCTCTAAAAGATTATACGTGACATCCTGACCACATTCAAATCAATGGCAACATTCAGGATTTCACTCTGCGTGATCTAGTAGTAAGCATCAGACTGGGAACGAGTGGCTCCTGAATTCTAAACTTGGCTCTGACTCTTTGGAGAGTCCACTTAGGCTAAAATGCATAAATTTTGGTCTTTGGAAATTCTGGCCTTAGCCTCTTGGTGTGGTTATCATTTCCCCAGTCTGTAAAACAAAGACAAATGTTTACCTAGCTCAGAGTTTGGGGGATTGATTAACTAGCGTTTGTGGAGCGCTTTGGTGCTGTATACATTCTAACTACATCAGGGCTGATTTAACAGTTCATCTGAGCTCAGTTGGATACCACCCAAAAGATAGGATTTACACCACTTTGGGCCTGCGTTTTCGGGTCAGCATATGAGAAGGGGCATACTGCAATCTTAGGTCTGCCTCAACTGGTGGTTGGCTACCTAGGTCCCAAGAGACTGTTCCAGTAGCCATATATAGATTGAATGTGGCAACTCTTTGGCAACAAATGTTTTTTCCCTGGCTACATCCCATATTCTAGGGGCTGAGGGGAAGAGGCAGGAGGCTCACAGCCATTAGGCCAGCTATGTGCCGTGGCAGTCCTCCTCTATGCTGGAATGTTTCTTCAGTGACCAAACATTCTGAATCAGAAAATAACGTAAAGATAAAGGAATTTTTATGTCCATGTCCCCATCATAAAATCAGCTAGTGTTTTCCATGAAATGCCTGTTCAAACTGTTATAGATCAGTTAAATGAAAGGGTCCTGTAAATGGAAAGATTGATTTGTTGCGCGTGCACGTGCAACCACACACACAAACTCTCTCTCTCTCTCTCTCTCTCTCTCTCTCTCTCTAATGAACGTACATTATGGATTTGGATCTTAACTATGGATCAAAGAAAGCACCTCTCTTTCCAGATGTTGGGTCTGTTTACTCTTTGTTTCAAAGGCAGTTTTGACTGAATAAGGGTACATGATTGGGCCCATTATGCATATGTAATTTCTTTGCATGCATGCACATGTGATGAAGCACTAGCTAGTCTGGGGGACAATTACATATCCCTTTTAAGGTAATAAATTAAAGGAAATGGTTAGTGACTAACGCACTTATAACCAGTTACACTATATCCCATTGAGTAAACAGCATATTGACATTTACTATAATGATGGACCAAGAATAAACTCTTCTCATTTTTTTTTTTGGAAAGAAGATCATAAAGTTTCTTCTTCCCCCTGGCAAGCTTTCAGCTCTGATCATCAGCACAAGGGTAGTTATAAAAAAAACAGCAGGACCTTGATGTACCAGAAGGGCACAGTTTGGTTATGATCACCTGGGGGACTCATAGGCTACCTACAGTACCATCATTTATGTAACAGTTGTAGGTGAAATATTCCACAGCTGTTTGAGGAGATTGGTCCCACTTTTCAGATAGGAGGAGAGAGATTTTTAAATGCCAAGCTTGTGTGAAAACAGCTGGTAGAAATATTGCTCAAGATATGGCAAGTCACATTTCTGGGACTGTATTGAATAAAATAAGTAATAACTCTAAGGCTTCATAGAAGGGGATCTGATCTCATGATTAAAAGAGGAGGAAGTAAAAGACGAAAAAAAAGAAAATGAATATCTGCTCACTGGGCTTTAAAGTATGGCTCTGCTCTGAAATGTGACTGTAAAAATGGCATTGTGGGGGTCTGTGTTCCAACTCAATGATTTCCATAACAAATGGCCTAGTTTACAGGAAAAAGCTGTTTACCTGACCAACTTTGCAAACTCAGTTAATCTTGTCTCATATATTATCATCTGTAATACAGGCTCTGAAGGTCAGATGATGCCCTCATTTGCACCTCATTGTCTGCAAATTATGCCATCAATGTCACCTGTGGGACCCTATTGTCTTAACTGAAGTTTTACAGGTGCATCTGATTGGACCTTAGGGCTAGTCCACATTAGAAATGCTACAGCGGTGCAGCTGCACCGATACAACTGCAGTGCTGTAGTGCATCTGGTGAAGATGCTCTATGACGATGGGAGAGAACTCTCCTGCCGGCATAGCACTGTCCATGCCTGTGCTTAGGTCAGTGTAACTCATGTCACTCAGGGGGGTGGCTTCTTCACATCCCTGAGTGACATAAGTTATACTGACATAACTGGTAGTCTGTACAAGCCCTAAGGTAAACAATTCAGATTATGATACACAAGAAGGAATAGTATCTAGCTTGCTTTCCCTAGCACTTAAGCATGTACTTAACTTCAAGCATGTGCAGAAGTTTCATGGACTTCAATGAGACTTAAGCATGTAGTCTTACGATTCATTCTTTCCTGAATAGGGATGCTTTCTTGAATCAGGGCCTATCAGCTGCATTGGCACTACAGGGTTAACAACAGATGGAAAACAGTAAAGACTTATTTTTGTCACTAAAGTAAATGGTGACTGATTCCACACGGGAAATAGATGTATTGAATTAAAATGCACTACTTTCATAAGCTGCTTTTCATAGTATAATCACACTGTCTATCTGTATGGAAGCAGAAAAAATACTTTGAATACTACCCTAGAAATAAGTTTGTAGATTCAGGTGTCCAGAAAACTTAGAGTATATCAAGTACAAACAGGAAATTTTTGGAAAAAAACTTTTGTACATGCCAGGGATGGTGATAAGACAGTCCCACAAGCAGGTTGCTTTTCAGCTTATACTTGTAAACAGGCTGGAAGCTTGGCACAGCAGCAAAAGCATAACAGGCCTACACTGCTGTGTGGAAGGGCAAACTGAGGCACACTGCCTCATGACATTGGTGGCTAAATGCCAAGACACCTACACTTTAACATATATTGCTATCTGCATTCTGTTAGTAATACTACACCCAATATGTTTTCGGGCACCTGGGGACCAGGAGACCAGAACTTTGCAAGAACCCCTATGAATAGCATTATAGTGTTTAATGATGCTGGATGGGGGTATGACCAGAGCTGAACCAAATTTTATATGTACTGCCTCCGCCATGGACAGTGTCCAAGTCTCAGGCAGTAAGTTCAGGAGGAGGGTGTGACTTGCACTCCATATGCTTTATGAAAATATGCTTATGAATGTGAATACGATGTAACTGAAATATGCTTTATGCAAAAGGTCTCTTGTAAGGTATCATTACAAAGCTTATAATTCACTGAGTGTCTTCATCCTATTTGTATGCATGTATCATTCTTGTATCTGAAACTAGAAATATGAAGTATAACTCTGAGGTCCTATTGTAATGATGCAAAGTGTGGGCCATTAATGGTGGTTTAGAATCTTGATGGCTCTCATTGACTAGGACAATTGGTTGTAAATGGTTTATTTATCTGCAAGCCTTCGTGCCTTTGTGTGTATGTGTGGGCCAGCCTGTGGGTAATGAAGAATGAGGTCTCACAGTGACATGTTACCATGTCACCTGATAATGAAATCCATCTTAAATCTGGTACTTTTCCATTTAGAAGGAGGGGTGGGGACCCAGAGAGACAAAAGATGGCCAGTCATGAGAATACCCTGAGTTTCCACCTAAGATGTCTGATGGAACTAACAAGGACTGTACCAGGGAAAGGATTGGGCTCAGACTAGGAAGGAGTCTCGTGTGTGAAAGAAGCTTATTGGAACATCTCTGAGGGTGAGATATTACCTGTAATCAGTTTCTTAATGTATTAGGCTTAGACTTGCATGGTTTTGCTTTATTTTGCTTGGTGACTTACTTTGTTTGGTCTGTTATTACTTGAAACCACTTAAATCCTACTTTTCATACTTAATAAAATCACTTCTGTTTGTTAATGAACCCAGAATAAGTGATTAATACCTGGGTGAGCAAACAGCTGTACATATCTCTCTATCAGTGTTATAGAGGGCGGACAATTTAGGAGTTTACCTTGTATAAGCTTTATACAGAGTAAAACGGATTTATTTGGGGTGTGGATCCGATTGGGAGCTGGGTGTCTGGGTGCTGGAGGCAAGTAACCTGCTGAGCTGTTTTCACTTAAAGGCTGCAGGTTTGGGGGCGTGGTCCAGACCCTGGGTCTGTGTTGCAGCAGGCTAGCGTGTCTGGCTCAACAAAACAGGGTTCTGGAGTCCCAAGCTGGCAGGGAAAACGGGCTCAGAGGTAACTTCAGCACATCAGGTTACAGTCCCAAGGGGGTCTCTATGACTGAACCAGTCACAAATATGTTGGCATTTTGTTTAGTCTCTAAACTTTTTTTTTTGAAGTAAGGAATTCAGGTGAATGTGTTAACCCATATTACAACCTCTTATAGTCTCTGCCAGCCTATCCCAAGGCCCCATTAATTCTGCCTGGAGAAGGGTTGTAGCAGCACAAGTGTCTGCAAAAACCACACCACAACCCGGCTTACAACCAAGTAGCTCAAACTCATAAATTGGGTGTTGCTGGCTTCAGAGGGGGCCTAGCTAGGCTGGTGTGATTCATTCCATTCTCAAGCAGCCCTTACCAGCAGGGATCTATAGGTGCCACAATTAAAGCTTCCCAGAAGTCTATTCTGGATAGGAACACACAGTTTGCCCTCCAGCAGAGGCAGCTTTCCTCCCCAATCTCCCCAAGCTCGCAGCTACCCCCGCAAGAATAAGGTGATGGTGTTTGCAAGACCTATGCCAACAGTGGTAACTCACGCCCTTGTTGTCGCTTATTGCTTCAGGCTGACCATCGATTTTGCTGAAATGTCAGCGATAACCCTTACTAAATGCCTTTCACTATCTGATACAATATTTTGCTTTCATACATGTTCCCTTTTGCAATGTCAGGAAGAACCAGGTAAGGTTTTTACCCATTTTCATGACAATGCTTCAGCTTTGTTCTTACTATAGACTGACAAGATTATGGGCTTTCTGAGGGATCTAGTCAGAGCTAATCTGTTTCTACAGAGCAGGCAATCAATTTTATTTTATTATGCTTAGGCAAAAAATACTGTGAAATTCCATACAAATAGCAGACCATCTTTAAAGTATAGTGCCAGAACATCCCCTGGCTCAATTTTGGTTCAATCAATTCTTACATAATTGCCTTAGCCAGTTGATGAGTCAGTGTATGGGTGTTTCCCTCTCCCTGAATTGTTCTAGCTGTTGGAAGTATGCAAGTATACATATATTTTTTCCAATATATATCATCAGTTGCTCAAAAAGCTGAGTCAGCAGTTGGAGCCAACAAAGGATGAAAAACAGCCAATAAAGTTTCCTCTCCACTTCACAGTATCTTTTTCTCTCTCAGCTCAATGTAACTTTTTATTGCTTAGGTTTTTTTGTGATTCTGTTTTTAAAGATCTGCACATCTTGAACTGAAAAAGTCAGGATTAGGGAGAGAATGTTACTAGGCACATAGGTCAGTCAGCTCATATTTATGTTTTTAACTCAGTTTTAGCTCTTGCTTTGGTTCAGTGATACTTGTAGTTGAATGGATGGTGGGGATATTTTAACTGAAAATAACTGGCTGAAATTAGTGAGAAATAGCAATAAAATTATTCATCAACATTTCAGCAACCTTTGCTTAAGCCTTTCTTTTTTTGTTCTTTATTAATGTTTGTTTGTGCAAAGTTTTACTTGTACAAATAAACATAAAATAATTTTAGGATTTTTTTTTTGAGGTGAAGTGGTTTACAGCACAAAGGTGAAGTCATCCAGTCAGGAAACAGAAACATTGAGGTCACCAATTACACAGCTCAAATTTGTAATTGTGAAAGTTGACTGCTCAGATTAATACTCCCAGCAAACAATTCATGAGCAGTGAATGAGTCAAAATGTGTTTACACAAAACATTTGTTGAATCCTTTAATTTATGAAATGATGGGGCCAGATGGTCAGATCCATCAGAGTTGTGCTTGGTTTAGGGCCTGGGGAGGAGGACGGGCAAAGGAGGCTAAGCCATCTTTGTGCTCCCCCAATCCTGGATCAGTTGGATGCTGGTTTGACCCCTGAGGTAATTTAGATCAACATCAATGTACTCTAACCTGTGAAAACTTCAATAGCTCTTAAAGGACAATTATGCTGGCCTAGAATGGACAGAATTCAAAGTTTTCTGGCCACACCCATATCATTTCCTATCACAATATGTCCCTCCCACTGGAGTGATGTGGGGTGGGAGGCAATGGTGGGATCCCAGCCTCTGTTTGCCAGAAGCTGGGAATGGGTGACTGGGCATGGATCACTTGATGATTACCTGTCTGTTCATTCCCTTTGGGGCACCTGCCATTGGCCACTGTCAGAGGACAGGATACTGGGCTTGATGGACCTTTGGTCTGACCCAGTATGGCCGTTCTTATGTTCAAGGAGATGGGAACAGAAGTTTAATATCTGTCTTTAAAGGGGTGGTTGCCCCGCTCCAGTCCCAGAGGGGTTAAAACGGCCCTGGGAGAGGGCTGCTCCGGGAAGAGAAAAATCTAGGCTGATTGGGGACACCAGGGCCAGTGGCAAGCGAGACACCGGCCTGCAGAGGGTGCTCCTGAATGGACAGAGCTAATTCCCAGGACAACCAGGAGGGGGCGCCCCACTACAGATTGGTGGAGAATGTGGGCATAGGCATTCTGCCCCTGATATAGGGGGCAGGGCAAGGACTGTGGAACTATTGCCCAGACATTAGGAAAGGTGGGACGATGGATCCCGGGTAACTGGGGCTTTCTTTGTGGAGGCCCTAGGTGCTATCCCTGATTGGCCCCCAGTGTCAGTGCCCCAGCGGAAGGGGGTGGATGACCTGCAAGAAATCCGGGAGGCCCAAGAGGGAATATGGGAGGTGCAGAGGACCCTCCATGAACAGTTGGGCCAACTGGCAGAGGAGTAGCAGGCCCTGGTAAAGCTCCTCCGGAGGGAGATTCAGAGGAGCCGCCGAGAGTGGGACAGAACAACCGACTTGTTATGCCTGTGCAAGGTAGGGACATTTAAAAAGGGATTGTCCCTATTGGGGTGGGGGCAGGGCGCCTCAGTCTGGGCCGGGACAGGGGCAAGTCCCGAAGACAGTCCGCTGGGTGAGGGAACCCAGGCGGCCGTGGACATGTTGGGCCTGTGGGCAGAGAGGGCACCTTTGGCGAGAGTGTCCAGGCCTAGGGGACACAACCCAGGGCAGCCCTGGGAGGGCTAGGCCCACAAAGGAGCGGAAAAGACCCAAGGCAGCAAGGAAGCAGGGCACCTGCTGGGGCTGTCATATGCCGGGCCACATTAGGAGGCACTGCCCCCTCAATGGAGGTGCCTGGAGGCCCGGAAGGGGAAGCACTGGACCCGGTGAAGGCGACAGAGGCAATGGTAGACCGGCCATTGGGCCACCGACGAGAGAGGGCGGAGTCTGAGACAGAGATGGCGAGGACGCAGCAGGAGGTTGGGACCCAGACCATCGCTAAGCCGGTCGCCAATGGGGAAACCCAGACTGAGTGGGGCTGGAAAGAAGCCGGGACCCAGGTGGTTGTGGGACAGACCACCAAGTGGACACAGGCCCTGCATGTGGAGGGTCCAGGGGACACAGACCTACATACACAGCTGGAGGCCATGGAGCTGGCCCGCCAGAAGGTAGAGGCCCAGACCTGGGAGGTGGCCCAAGGCTGGGAGGCCTCGGAGAGGAAGCGTGTGGCCCTGGAGGGACAGCCCTGGAGGGGCAGCCTGGGGGAGCACAAGCCAAGAGCTCCCCCCACTCCCAGGGGTGGGGATTTTGAGGGGCGTGTTGGAGCGGGGCAGTTGCCCCGCTCTGGTCCTGGAGGGGTTAAAACAGCCCTGGGAGAGGGCTGCTCTGGGAAGAGAAAAACCTAGGCTGATTGGGGAAGCAGCTTCATCTGGGGCCATGCCCCAATCAGGCCTCACCTAGCCCTATAAAAGGCTGTGGGCCAGGAGCACAGAGACAGTCTCTCTCTCTCTAGATGTTGAGAGGGATGGGCTTGGCTGCTGGGGAGCTGAGCAGGGTACCTAGAGTGGAGCAGGGCTGGGGGGAAGGCCCCAGGCTGCAGGCCTTGCTAAAGGCCCAGAAAAGGTATGGGGTTGCAGGATAGGCAGAGGCAGC
The DNA here is from genome assembly GCF_013100865.1 of Trachemys scripta elegans. Taxonomy (NCBI): domain Eukaryota; kingdom Metazoa; phylum Chordata; order Testudines; family Emydidae; genus Trachemys; species Trachemys scripta. Next base: position 64,127,407 of record NC_048306.1, on the reverse strand, counting down.
AGGTCCAAACCTTCCTTGCCAATGATGAGTGGCAATTATACTGCAGTCTGCCCCAGTCAGCGGGGGCTAGATGGTGACTGGCAGTAGCTCAAGACTGAGAGGAGGTGGGGATAGGGGGTTGGGGTTTCCCTGGGGAGGGGAGACCCAGCGAGACTGTGGGGTACTGCAGGGGGAAGAACCCCGAGAGAAGGGGCACCAGGGTCCGGGAGGGACACCGGGGCCAGCGGCAAACGAGACACCGGCCTGCAGAGTGCGCTCCTGAGTGGACAGAGCTAATTCCCAGGACGACCAGCAGGAGGCACCGCAGCAGTGAGTCGGCGCCTCGTTATACTGTCCCATAGCCTGTGGACAATTTTGAGGTCTATAAAGTAGGTCTATAATCACTGAATAACTTGTTCACTATAAATTGTGCATCCAACTTTATTTCTGCAGTGTCTTTTGCTTTTTATACAACAATCAGTGTTGTCTGTTTGTAAAGAGCAATAATTTCTGAACCCTAATTTTCCTAAATGTAAGAGTTCTCGTCTTTCTTTGTGGAGCTACAATTTAGCCAACCTCTAGCACACCTCATCATCCTTTATACCCAATTTCTGAGTATTATTTTTCTTTCTTCATTATTCTTTGCTTATTCTAACCCCCCCCATGAGAACAATGTGCAATATTTTTTTTTGCATAGCTGAAAGCCTTCTTTTTAAATCACCGATGGAATAGCTAGTCTGTGCTATGTACCTTTAAGATATGACATTTATATCTTTATTACTTTTAAGCTTGAATAATGCAGTTCTCTTCTAACTGATCTGCCAGACACCTCAGTCAAAAGAGTTCAATTAATGCAAAATGCCACTGGTACGGTTATTACTTGCTTGAAAAGCTCAAGTCAAATTTCTGTTATTCTGAAGTCTTTCACATTGACTTCTGGTTCATGCTTTTTATTGATTTTTAAGATTTTTCACTTGACTTACAAATAAGACCCTGTGGGACCATGGGTATATTTACATGATTTGCCACACCATCCTAACCCTTCGGTCACATTTTATTCTCTTCTTTGCCTCTAGAATTTTCATTGATGTGCAATTCTGCCTGAATATGATGGGTACTATATTTGAGTTTATGCTTCTAAGCTTTGGAACTGTCTTTAAAGCAGAGTAGGACCATGTTGTAATCTCAAATTAAACCAGGGTGAATGCAGATTAATTCCATTGGCTTTGGTGTTGCCCAGAAATGTTTTTAACTGATTATATAATAACTGGTTTTTAATAGGTTTATTATTGGTATTATATGTGTATCTTGATTTGTTCCTGTAAGGTGTGGTGTGTGTGTGTCATGGAAAGTATTATATCCCACATAACTATAGCAGTTTGTAAACATCTGTAAACTCTAGACCAAATGTAACAAATCTTGTGTCCATATCATAGTTCCTTATCTCCCTTCCCCCTTAAAATAAAAACTGTGTTGGTTTCCCTCTACACAACTTGAGTTTTCAAATGTACTGCATTTCCTGTAAAAAGGTAGCCAGGCCTCCTATGTCAGTGGCCTATGGATCAGAGGGAGTGCACTTGCTGGTGGTCCACAGACAGCGTGCTTGTTACCATGGTGCCTTCTCTCTTCTTGTATGTAGCTGCTAAATTGCAATGAAAGACAGCTTAAAATACATGAACTGTTTTCTTCCTACCATTTTTCCATATGGGCAGTTGCTGAAGTTGTGTTCACAAATGAGAGGGGAGAAGGTCGATGAGACAATCTGGCTGTTCATATATATGGTCCACATTACGGAAAAGTTTGACAGCGCATATGAGAGGAGGGTGGGTGCATGGAGTTGGGAATATACACGGTTTTTCACTGTTTTATTTATTGACTGTATTTATTTTCTTAGTGTGGACCAAAGCCGAGCCCAACTAATTTGGCTTAGCCCTGGGATCCCTGTGGAGGAAAGCAGAAGAGACGCTATGCCACAGCTGTTACTCCTGTGTAAGACCTTGGGTAGGCAGTTTGGCCTTACTGCCCCTGCCCCCGAGCAAGTGGAAGGACAAGAGGATCCATCCAGCAGTGGATCCTCTGATCCTGCCCCCGAGTGTGACAGCAAATCATGTCCCAAATCATGTCATCTGTGCACTGTGCGACCACACCAGTTCTGATGCATGGGGGGCCATTTGCTCCAGCAGGTGGAAAGTGAAGGATTTGCCCTTAAAAAAAGCCCACCTGACTGGTTTGGACTAGTACCATCTTAAAAAAAAAAAATCAGTGATTGCTGCAAAAACGTAGTGCCAATGACAAGATCTACAGCTCCTGGGCCTTTCCCATTACTTCCGCCTGAGAAAAGGGGACAAAACAAAAAAATTAGGAAAAACTCTTAAGGAAAATGAGCAAAACCTAACATAAAATTTTTAAAAATAGCAGAACACATCTGGAGGAGTAAAATGTTGTTGAAATTAATGCACTAAAATTGCTTATGAGAAGAGCAGAGACCTTGGCAACTAATTTACCTCCTTTCAGGCTCCACAGCTGATCAGTAGTATTGTTAAGATCAAGAGTCCACTGCATGACAAGATGGCTGTTGACAACATCAAGTAATCAGCTCATCATATGCAAAGCATCATTTACAGTGCCCCCGAATGCCTTTATTTCCAGCTCCGAAGGTGCCAGACAGGACAGTCCTGGAACACTGAGTCCTGGATGTTTCTTAACAAAGTGTTGAATCCTGGGAGTTGTTAAGCACCTCCTGCAAGCTCTGATGTCAATGGGAGCTGTAGCTATTTAGCACCTCTGAAAATCATGCCCGTTGTCATAAGAAGAGTGCAAAAATACTTAGTACTGTATGGTATGCAATAAGTTTCTTTGTGGTAGTGAAAAAGCGCAACTTGCAGGAATGATTATGAAAAAAACACACTGAGCAAGGATGATTAGCAGCCTGTATACACATTTTTTATTTACTTGAGACTGTGGGCCAAATGAGTTGTAGTGTAAATAGCTGCAAACTCCAGTTGAATTTAATGTAAGTTCAGTTTGCTTATGCCACAGCTGATTTTGGCCCTATTTCTTTCACATATTGGGCCAAGGACTGCTCTTCCAAGGACTGCTCTTCAAACGATGCCATTCGTTTAAAGCTAGCAGGTTTGTATTAATATAAAAGAGCAGAATTTAGCACCCCATAGTTTTTTCTCCCACTGAAGCACTCTCTCTGTCTCCCCTTTTAAAATACAGGAAGTCAGACTAGATGATCACAATGGTCCTTCTGGCCTTGAAATCTATGAAATAGTGCCATAGAATGCACTGTCCATTTAAAGGCAGGCCTAAGCCTATCATATCCCTGTTCAAAATTTGGGTCTTTTACAGACCAGGGTTCTGGGATTTGTGATTCCCAGAGGGAGCAGCTGATAGCAGTCTGGAAGAAGAAACAGATTGCAATATAGAGAGGCTACAAGAATACCACAAAAAACAGAAAGGATAAACTATGGCATAGGATTGTCCTGTGAACCACTTAGACCTTTGTCACTCTGCCCATCAGTCACATTATTCAAAGATGACTTAAAAGCTTCAGCTTCATCAAAAGGAAAAGGAATCTTCCATGTATATGCAATGTACGTTTTACTGGAAAAAGAACTGCTGCTGTTATACCAGTTAATAAATACTCAGATTTAAACAGCACCAACTTCTTTCTGCTCATCTATTTAATTCTCACTACATCAGAAAGAATGCGATTTTTCTTGATAGATGATACATTTTCCATATTTCTCCATACGTTAGACATGACCCTTTCTTTCTGACTTATTGAAGAGGAAGTAACTATCAATGTTTCGCATAAAGACAGAGAAGCCAAACATGAAAATTAAATGAAATATAAAATGCTTTAACAATCTTCAAAGGTGACTCAAATTTGCTTCACAAAATAGTTTCAAACCACAAAGGAAGATTATCACAAAGTTCTGAGCCATCTAAGTGCGCAGACAGACCCAAACCTTTCTGATTTCATATTATTTTCACAAAACTCCATGTTTTCTATGAAGAATTGCATTATCCTTAATCAAAACACTTACTAGCATCTTAGTGCTGTCAGTTTGTAATTCATTACTTTTCTCCTTCAGCTTTCTATTAAATTTCTCTTCTTTAGAAAGGTAGATTTAGAGAGTACTTCTCTCAATTTGATCAAAATGTGATTCTAGTGTTTGAAAGGCAAACAAAACTATATTGAGTGATTGTACTAGAAGGCAAGAGAATAGTGTGGTCAGAGGCCAATACAGTGATGAGAAAAAGGGAATCCCTTCAGATTTCTCCTTCACTTTATAATGTCACAGAATCTGACAATATATTTTCTACATCTATTTTTTTTCTTTTTTTGGATTATTTTTGGAAACATACTACAAGCAAAAGAACAGAGTAAAGAGAAGGAATAAGATTTGTTATAAGGCTCAAAACCGTTTCAAATTCCTTAAACATACCTTCTGCATTCTATTCATCTGATAAATTATACACCTTTTGATCATATGCATCTGCAGGCTTCTCTTTAACCTAGCACACAGCTATCTACTGTTCTTTGCAAAATCAAATACATTTCTTGCCTTGCTTTGGTTATCAGTTTTACCACAAATGATTTAGTCTTTAAATGATCTACCTGTTAGTTGTTCATTTAGTGTGAGTTTTATCACAAGGGTGAAACCCATACAAAGGCTGGCAAGGGTTTGCTTTTTAATTTTATGGCTCCAGTTAATATATGTCAAGATAACAAAGGGTTTTACTAAGATCGTCTAACCTGGGTTAGGCTCTGCAGGCTCCTGTGGTCAAATTAAAAATGTTCTCCCTGTTTTATATGTTTCATAATTTTCCCTTGATCACTTTGTATTGTGGCATCCTATTGACTAATCATATCACATTCTTAATCAGACAAAATGTGGTAACTTTTCTTTTCTTTCACTCTGGAGGCAAATATGTTAACAATGAAGACTATGTCAGGAAAATGCTCTTCAGAATTGATCACCAACCCCCACCCTTTCGTGAATTTATCTAAAACTTACTGCAAGCTTTCTGTTGGCTTGCCTCATAAATGAATAGCTCGCTGCTTTTAGCCATTTCCACTGTGATTTTTTCTCTGTTCTTCTTGCCATTTATCATCACTGCTTTCTTCGCTCACACACACTCTTTTACAGTTTCTTTTCCTGTTCCTTTTGCTCTCTTTCCTTTCTTTGACAAAGTATTTCTTTTCATTTTTAATTTATTTTCACTCCGTGTTTCACTTTGTAATTTTAATTATCACTGCCAGAAATGATCATATTTTATGATAATAATTCTTTCTTTTTTCTTGAATGCCATTCACATTAATCCCCACAGCTCCTATTCCAAGTGCCTCAGTAATCTTTTGATCACTTATTTATTACACTTTTTTATTTTATATTTTACCTACTGCATCATTTGTTTTCTGATTAGATTCTCTGTAAGTCTTTCTATTGTTTTCCATTACCTCCTTCTGGTATTTCTCTCACTCTCTCTGCTATCTTGTCAAAATTCACTCTGTAAAGTTTACTAACCCTGTAGATTTTTTTTAAAAATATCCCAGATGGTAGCCAACTATAAACAGTGAAGTTGGCAGCTGTTAACAATGCCTTTTGCTCTTGTCTGCAGTTTGACATAATTAAGCAGAGCCTGATTTTCAGACAGAAAGTATTGTTTAAATTAAAACAAAAAATCCAACCAAACAAAACTATTACCATAGACTTACTGGACACACAATCCTTTCTAGCTCAATTGAACAGTTTTTGTGCATTAGAAAACTTTTTACAACAAAGGTTTTATAATGAAATATTGATACTGGTGTATATATATAACCTCCCCCACCCCCAAAAGTATTTTTTGTCCCTACTACTCAATGTAACCAACCTCATTTTTTCTTTAAAATGTTATGATTAGGAAGACTTCACTCTGCTTGTACATGGGTGACTTTATTGAAGAGATGGACCCAAACTGATATTCTGGATCTGAACATTTGCAGAGTTTGCGAAGTTCTGGTCTGAATCTGTAGACAAACTCTACGTTTCACTACAGTATACATATAATGGTCAAATGAATATTTAAGTTTTAAACATCCCTGAACTTTGTGGAAGTTTGGATCTGGATCTGAACTGCACAGCTTTGCTCTTGTTGTGATGTATTAATTTACTGGACTCTTTTATTCGACTGGTGAAAAGCATATTTTTTTTCCATAGCAACATATTCATGTGACTCCTGGGAAACTAATGCTAGTGACAAGGAGAAAATTAAAGGCATTGATATGTGGCACTGGTGAAGACTCCTGTTTATCTCCTGGATGGAAAAGAAGACTAACATTATATTAGAAATATTATTGGAGAGAAATGGACTCTGTACTTGGAAATCAACAGCCGCAAACGAATGTACTTCAGTCACATCAGGTGTAGTAATGGATATAACTCTGACAAAGGAGATCATGGCAGGAATAGTGGTGGGTGTAGTAATGGACAACCAGAAAGGTAATGGATAGATGGAGTGCAGCAGATTAGTGGGAGGTTAGCTGTGCAAAGTTAGCAATGGATCAAGAAGGCTTCTAAAAATTTTGCCAATAAATCACAAATAACCAGACAGTAATAAAATAAGATCCATTCATTCATATCTGTTGTTCTTTATCTTGATTATACACTGGATGAGGAGCCTTGTAAAATTTTCAACATTGTATGTTGAGCAAATATGGAGTGTCATTTTATAAAATATTTGATTGGTAAATATAGAGAGAAATTGCTATAGCAAATGGAAAATTTCCTTAATACATCACTTATTTCTGAGCTCTCTTATTTTCTGGTTTCAGAGTAACAGCCGTGTTAGTCTGTATCCGCAAAAAGAAGAACAGGAGTACTTGTGGCACCTTAGAGACTAACAAATTTATTAGAGCATAAGCTTTCGTGGACTACAGCCCACTTCTTCGGTATGCATCCGAAGAAGTGGGCTGTAGTCCACGAAAGCTTATGCTCTAATAAATTTGTTAGTCTCTAAGGTGCCACAAGTACTCCTGTTCTT
>NC_048306.1:64096880-64120361 GCF_013100865.1 Trachemys scripta elegans | reverse complement strand
GCCCCGTGCCTGGGACTCCAGCTGCGGGCCAAGTCTCTGGTCCCAGCTCTTTAACCTGTTCTTTCCCTATTCTGACTTTTGTGTTCTTTCCCCATTATTGTTAATGTTATTTGTGTTAAGTATCTGGTCACAATTAACTTTTTCAATGGAGCCTGAAGCAAAAAAGGCGTTAAACACCTCAGCCTTTTTGGTTTCAGAGTACCAGCCATGTTAGTCTGTATCCGTAAAAAGAACAGGAGTACTTGTGGCACCTTAGAGACTAACAAGTTTATTAGAGCATAAGCTTTCGTGGACTACAGCCCACTTCTTCGGTATGCATCCGAAGAAGTGGGCTGTAGTCCACGAAAGCTTATGCTCTTATTTTCTCTTACCCATAATTTCCCATCCTTTATTTCAACCCTTTTCTTTCTCCTCATCCATCTTACTGTTCTTTCTTTTTGTGCTTTTTTATTGGGGAGTTGAGTCATCAAAATGTGCTTTTTTAAAACTACTAAACAAGTGGTCCAGACAGATTGCTAGATCCTGATTTCATTTATATAAGGGAATCTTTGGCTCTGCTGATGTAACTGAGACCTGAAGCTGTCCCAAAGATTGAAGGATTTTCCCCATCTTTTTGTTCTGGGTCCCTCATTGTCTCTCATTTTCTACTTCTCAACCCACAGGTATTGAGTAATTTTTATGGATTTACCTCTGGCCAAAAGGGCCATATTACAATCAGTGCTGCTCCATGCATAACCCAGATTGCACTGTACTGCTTGTCTGTAGTCCAGTAGAGTCTTCCATTAGCCCACTGTCACATTATGTTGTACTGACTTAGTACATCTGGAGGTACTTTTGTGCTTTCTCTCATTGACTGATTGAAAGTGCTGCTTTCACCAAATGAATTCAGCTAAATGTATATGGAGAAGTCAGTGGCTGGAAAAAGGCATCTGTTTTGTTGATTGCACAAAGATAGAAGCGTTCTGCAAAAGAGGGACAATAGCTTTTAAAAAATAAACCAAGACAAGATGGCAGCATGACTTTTTATATGTATGGACACTACCTCACATGCTTATTAGCTATTTTTCAGAATGGTGTTTAATCAATGGCACAAAACCCACCAATATCATGTTACAATAGAATTTAAATCATAATGATTGAAACAAAAGTGAATCAGTTCTGAAGGAGTTATTACATTGTCAAGGAAACATGCAATTCAGTATTATGATTACTGAACCTATGGCCAAAATTTGCAAATGTGGGTGCCTAAAGTTGGACACCTAAACCCATATTTAGCCACTTAAATAAGTGGTCACCTTCAGAGGTGCTAAGAGTGCTCTGCACTAGGTCTCCTATTCAGCAAGGTATTTAAGCACTCATCGATCTTTAAGCATGAGCAATCCCATGGATTTAAGGTCCTGTTCAAGTCAATGGGACTACTGTGCTTAAGTGTGTTGCTGAATTGGGACTTATATTAGACCACTTATTTAGTGGATTTAAATACTTAGTATTAGGCAGTCATGTATGAGATCTTGACCTATGTTTAAATCACATTATAGTTATAATTTAAGTTTATGAAAGGAACTTCAGAGTTATCTCTATCAGACCAGTAACCATATATTTTTAAAAGGCATGTTTCCTTACTTTGGTAACATAGGACTCAGTTGGGCTGGCTTAAACACACTCGTGATCACTTAGGCTTGGTCTACACTAAACCCCCAAATCGAACTAAGGTACGCAACTTCAGCTACGTGAATAACGTAGCTGAAGTCGACATACCTTAGTTCGAACTTACCCCCGTCCAGACCCGGCAGGCAGGCTCCCCCGTCGACTCCGCGTACTCCTCGCGGCGAGCAGGATTACCGGAGTCGACGGGGAGCACTTCTGAGTTCGATTTATCGCGTCCAGACTAGACGCGATAAATCGAACCCAGAAGTTCGATTGCCTGCCGCCGAACCAGCGCGGTAAGTATAGACAAGCCCTTAGTCATGCAAGCAACTCCATTCACATTAATGGGAATAGTCGTGTGTGTGTAAGGGCTCCAGGACTGGGCAGTGTGATAATAAAAGGAAAGCACTGTAAAAAAATCTCATTTAAAATAATTCTCGTGTTTCTCTACCATTTTAATTTCCTGTCGCAACAAAAACTGTCTAGTATATTTCATTTTGGTTTATGGTGGGTTTCTAGTTTCCTCATCAATCTCCTTGTTGTTTCTTTGATCTTTATACAACTTTAATAATGATAATACCTATCTCTTTTATATAGTGCTTTTCATCCGTAGATCTCAAAGTGCTTTACAAAGATGGTCAGTATCATTATCCCTATTATTCTTCATATTATGAATAAGAGGAAACACACTGACACAGGTGGGTTCCAAATAACTGCATTTATTAGCTATATGCAAACATAGTTTGGCAAAGTTATAAGCAACTGATGTTGTGGAGTTACAAAGGGAAGTGTTTGGCAACTTTAATAATAGTAGACCATGATATCAACCCTTCCTATAATGTACTTTGTCCTTTATAATGTACTCCTGTCTAAAGTAGGCTGTAGATGTAACTAGCAGCCTGCCAGATAATGGAGTAATGAGTGCTACACAAGTGGCTACTGCTCCTAATTGATTCTGGGATCACAGACTAGTACATTGGGATTATAAATCTTACCCATGCAATTATTTAAACATATCTCTTGTATTTTATATCCTATTTGTTCTGCAAATAATTTCCCTGTGTACTATAACTTATTCTGCAGTGTTTTTTCTTCCTTCCTCTTTCTTGTTATCAGCAATCTCTCTCTAATTAAACATTGTTGGTTTGTTTGTTTATTTTTGGAAATATTCTGATTAATACACAATCTCTTTGCAGACATTAAATAATGTGTAGGTATAAATCAAGCAGCATTTTAAAAGCTGCTTAATAATGTCATGCAATTGGGCAGTCTTTGAGGGTACTGATCTGTGTACAGTCTGTTCTTGACATATACCACACGACAGCCATTTGTGTGTAGTTTTGCAGATAAATTTGTTTTATATTGTTTGCAAGGAAACTAATGAGTTGCTCAGGATGCCAAGGAGGATAGATTGTCACAAAGGGAAGAGAAGGTACTGTTTGCTCTCAGAATGTCTTTGCATACTTTCCCAATACAGCTATAAAATTCAAACAACAAGCAGAAACATTCTTACAGTCAGTCATATGTACTGGGGGGAAGGGAAGAGGTCAAGGGACGGAGTACGTATTGATTTCTGACGATAGATTAAAAAAGTTATTTCCAAGCATGTTTAACATTCCAGATATTGAAGTGGGGAGGAATGCAATATGATCCAGAAAATAAGCTAAAGCCATATAGCATAGTTAAAAGTAGTTCAGTTCTGTTTTCAAAGGGTTATTTCCTAGCTGATATAGTTTTGCAAAACATACAAAATATGTGCCGCCCCTGATCCCCACCATTACAAGGAGATGGTTACACACAATAGTAGCAAAAGGATGAACATATAGAATGGATTCTCTTCTTGGTGTAAATTAGCAGAATTCCACTGAATAATGAATCTGTGCCAGTTTACACTAGCAGGTAATCTTGCCCATTGTATAGTCCTGAAGTAAGATTAATTCACCACATGTTTCCAAGAGTGCTTGGCCTCAACATTAGCTTCAGGATTTGGCATGAACATATATCACAAATAATTAATGATGACCAACTTTCAGCAATTAAAAACATATAATTCCCTCCAGCTATTAGCATGATGTACTATGTTTTCTTAATAAATCTTAGTGATGGTGAACATCCTTGTCCTTCAGCTATCTTTTTCAAAAAGAAGAAACAGAGTAATAGATTGTCAAGTAATTTGATTTTTCTGGTTGGCAGAAGCTTGTGGTACATGGCTTTTGGGGTATTGTTCTGGATTGTATCCTTTGATATGGACTTGCAGTCTTTATTAGAATGTTCAAAGATTCTTGTTTAGCAATATTCACCTTGCTCTAGAAAATCCACACTTTTACAAAATCCACATCAAATCCAATAAACAATGTATATCACTAAATAGAGCTGGTTTGAAATTTTCAAGTGGAATGATTTTTCCAATACAAAATGCAGTTTGGGATTTTGCTGTAAATTTTCAATTTTCCATTGGGAAATATCAATGAAATATTTTGTTATGAGTCTGTTCAACCTGAATCACAAAATTTCATTTTATTGAAGTGGTCCAAAACCTTTTATTTCAAATCAATTCAACAAAATATTGAACTACATTTCCCTATCCGCGTATTGTCTTATAGGAGTTGTAGGATGGGCTCCCATTCCCTGCTATGTCTGGGCTCCTTCGAAGACTATTATCTCACATAATGCAATGTGTTTTTCATCTGACCAAGTGGTGTGGTGCGTCATGGTAGTCATGTGACACTGGTGTTTCATGAGTGATGGAGTCTGGACAGATAGTCTGGTCCATAGGGGAGAAGGAGGCATCAGGCTCCTGAATTACTACTCCAGTGAGGAAATGCATCACCACGAGAAAAAGATGTTTAATGTTCAACTGATTCAAAATGAAGCATTTTGGGTCAGTTCAACAAATGGAATGGTAACATTTTGATTTCAGAAATGTACATAAGAACATAAGAATGGCCATGATGGGTTAGATCCATCTAGGGTCCATCTAGGCCAGTATCCCATCTTCTGACAGTGGTCAGTGCCAGATGCTTCAGAGGGATGACAAGAACGGGGCAATTATTGAGTGATCCATCCCAGATCATCCAGTCCCAGTTTCTGGCAGTCAGAGGAATAACAGCACCCAGAATATGGGATTGTGTTTCTGACTATCTTAGCTACTAGTCATTGATGGACCTATTTTCCATGAACTCATCTAATTCTTTTTTGAACCCAGTTATAGTCTTGGCCTTCACAATATCCTCTGGCAAAGAGTTCCACAGGTTGACTGTGCATTGGGTGAATAAATACTTCCTTTTGTTTGTTTTAAACCTGCTCCTTACTAATTCATTGGGTAACCCCTGATTTTTGCCTTATGCAAGTGTAAATAACACTTCCTTATTCACTTTCTCCACACCCTTCATGATTTTGTAGACCTTTATGTACTCTTCTTGTTGAAACTGAACAGTCCCCATATTTTTAATCTCTCCTCATATGGATGCTGTTCCATACTTCAAATTATTTTGTTGCCCATCTCTGTATTTTTTCCAATTTTAATATCTTTTTAGACATGGGGCAACCAGAACTGCACACAATATTCGAAGTGTGAGCGTACTGGCGATTTACATATTTGCGTTATGATAATTTCTGTTTTATTATCTATCTCGTTCCTAATGGCTCCTAACATTCTGTTAGCTTTTTGGACTGCAGCTGTACATTGAGTGGATGTTTTCAGAGAACTATCCACAATGACTCCAAGATCTCTTTCTTGAGTGGTAACAGCTAATTTAGACCCCATCATTTTGTATGTATAGTTGGGATTATGTTTTCCAATGTGTATTACTTTGCATTTATCAACATTGAATTTCATCTGCCATTTTGTTGGTCAGTTACCCAGTTTTGTGAGATCCCTTTGTAACTCTTCGTAGTCTGCTTTAGTCTTAACTATCTTGAGTAATTTTTGAGCAAACTTTGCCACCTCACTGTTTACCCTTGTTAACAGCTAGTTTATGAATCTGTTGGACAGCATAGGTCCCAGTACAGATCCTCTCTTCACTGAGAAAACTGACCATTAATTCCTTTGCTTTGTTTCCTATCTTTTAACCAGTTACTGAAACATGAGAAGACCTCCTCTCTTATCCCAGGACTCTACTTTGCTTACCAGCCTTTGGTCCTTGTCAAAGGCTTTCTGAAAGTCCAAGTACAGTATATACACTCTCTTGTCTATATGTTTGTTGACCCTGTCAAAGAATTCTAATAGATTGTTGAGACATGATTTCCCTTTATAAAAGCTATGCTGTCTCTTTACATATTGTGTTCATCTCTGTAGAAATATATTGATTTGATAAAAAAGTAAAAAGAAAACATTTTGACATTTCTGAATTAATTTTGTCAGCATATACATTGCGCTAAAAATTTCAAACTTTCAGCTTTTCAACCCAATGAGATTTGAGGGTTGGAGAAGGTGAAATGTTGGAATTTCCCATGGGACAGAAATCCCAATTTCCCAATTTGTGAGAGAAGTAGTCAAAATATGCTGTAATTTTAAATTAATTCTGGATAACTAGAGCTATGACATTGTTTTGCCTGATATTGCAGACCTAGCCTTATTTGAATGTAGATTATTGCATATGTATTGGAAAATGGAATGGAAGAAGACGCATTGGGTTTAATTTGTCTTGCACCTTATATAATAATTTACACATGTGCAAATTTGTACCAAATCAGACTGTGATAGCATTTTACCCACATTTGCACTCCTTTTACCCAGGTGTACAAGGGCAGGAACTAAATGTAAGGTTTTTGATCCATTTTGAGGAATTGGAATACAAGTGACCTAATTTTTTTAAAATGGTGGAGAACCTTAAAATGGTGGAGACTCTTAGTACCTTTAAATAAGACTACCTTTTAGGTGGCAGGCATCTAGGAGCCTAACCTGAGGCCTTCTGTTTATAAAAACAGGTCTTAAAATATTAGGACAAAATTATGTCTTTGAGCACAATAGTTGTGTGTGTGTTTGTGTGTGTGTAGGAGCAGGTGTAAGAGGGAAGATTGCAGTAATGCCTGAAATCTGGTGGTTTAAGGCAATCATCTTATGCAGTAAGAAATGGGCAGACAGTAAGAAATGGGCAGACTGCCTCGGGGGTGAGGATGAGGACAGCATTATTGTGAGCGCTCCCTAAACATCCTTTAAAAATATGGCCAGGAACAAATTCTTGTTGGAAATGAGAAGAAGGTTTTAACTGTCACAGGTGTGAGGTTCTGAAACAGGTTTCCAAATGTTGGAGTCTGTAAAAAGAGTTAGTGAGGAATATGTACTATTCCTAAATACCATGAAAACAAAATGTATGTAGATTGACACAGGAAACAAAAACAGGATTCAAGTGGACATCACAAATAACGGACAAGCTGTAGAGGCAGTAGATGAATTTAATTATCTGGGATCATATATATCCAACCAAGGAGGCTGTTCAAAAGAAATTGGAAAAAAGGCTAGTAATTGCTTGCTCAGTTATGGCCTTCCTTAAACTGTGGGAAAACAGTGGCATCTCACAATATATGAAGGTGCAACTGGTGGAAAGCCTATTTTTTTTCCATAGTGATTTATGGATGTGAATTGTGGGAAGTTAATGTTGCTGATCAGAAGAAAATTGAAGCTTTTGAAATGCGGTGCTGGCAAAGACTCATATCTCCTGGACAGAAAAAAAAATGAATGCCTGTGTTTGAAATATTATTGAAGAGAAGCAAACCCTGATGTCAGAAATCAGGAAATGTAAACATAAGTACTTTGGTCACATTAGTGTAGAAATAGAAGTAACCTTAAGAAAGTTATTTTGGAAGGAATGGTGGAGGTTTATCATAGTAGGAGGTGATCAGCGAGAAGATGGATGGATGGTGGATGGCAGGTCACTGGAAGGTCAGTTACTGATTGGTAAAATTAGTGCTGGATTGTGAAGACTTTAGAAAATTCTGCTGTGATATCACCAATATTCAGATATGAATAAATGGATTTACTTACTTTAAAGAGCTAAATTTTGATCCCTCACATGCCAATCCTTCCCCTGCAGAGGAGACAGACCTTGCTCAGACTGTGTCTTGTTAGCTTCAATCATATCTGACTCTAGGTTTTCACTTTGAGCAGCAAGAAATGATAAAATCCTGTTTTAGTATAAAGACAGAAAATGTGCAAAATGTGGGTCCAACTACAGGTTGTGATTTTGTGGATCCCAGTTGAGATCCAGGTTTTGGTTAAACCTCTTATGTAATTCTTCAGAAGACTTTCCTCTGTACCTGTCTGAACTTTATGCAATGGATTGTGTTTCTTGCTTCAGTGGAGAGTCTTCACCCTCTACATGCTCCCCCATCCCTTACAGAAGCTAGCCACATTTGCAATCCCTCTGTTCTCTTGAATGCAAAGAGTACTCTGTGCTAATACCACCTTGTTGAACAAGTCACCCCAAAAGAGGGTCAGAATAAGGAAGGACGATTACCCTGCCATCCCTCTACAGTGGTCAACAATTTTCCATGGAGAGAAACATACACAGCTCCTTCCTAAATGGTGGCACATGACACGTTTCCCCAAGTGTGGGGGCTTCCAAATTGGTGCCATCATTTAATTTTCCACACAATATGGATAGAACTACAGTAAGATCTATCAAACTCTCCTCTCCATTTTCTGAACCCAATTTGCTGTCCTCTGTGCAGGCTTCCCATGTTCTTGGGCAGCTTGCTCACCCAGAGTCTAAGTATTTTTCTCACCCTAACAGAAGTAGGATGTAAACTAGATTATTTTTAGAGTTATCCATGGCTTTTTTCAATATCATTGCTGGCAATGAATGAAGGCTGAAACCCTGGGCTGTTTGTGATAAGAATGGAACTAAGTTACAGCTCTGATAGCTAATAACATCAGATTGGGACAGAACTGCAGCAGGCTTCTTCTACTCTGTTAATCTTCCTACTTTTCCAGCTTTCTAGCTCTAACTTAGCTTCCTCTTATCTCTCTATCTTACATATATTTCTAGGATACATGCCCCTTTGATATCTAACCAACAAGAGTGCTCATTTTCTCGAAGTGATTAGCTCTCAAATGTATTGACCTGGTTAAAGAGTCCAGTCAAAGTCCTGTCTTTCTTTGCTAGTTTTTAGCACCCCATTTGGGCAAGTTTCTAGACATCTGGCACTACTGCTTTGAAGCTGCATGACAGATTTCTAAGGTATCTTTGTTGTTTACTAATTGACATCAGCAGATTTGATCTGAAAATAGCTATTAAATTTACCCAATGGAAAGCGTAAGCCTGGTGGTACAGGGGAAAACCAACAACCATATGCTGGCCCAGATTGGAACACTAGTATCCTTAGGAATCCTGCTTCTTAGAAGTCTTATTGTGCTCATATAATTAGTTTAAACTCATGTGAGTATTCCCATTGAAGTCTAGGCTTTCAGCAACTGTGGAATGTATTGGGATCCACTAGCAACTCCCCAACAATTTACACAAATGGAAGTGAGAGAATTATTCAGCTGTTTGTTGATACCTTGATCCTACAGTGGAAAAAGCCTTAAATTCTTAAAGTTCAAAATAACAGAAATGGTAACAGTGAAAAAAAATCATCTTGCTCTAATGATGACACACTTGCTAACATGGAAGGAACAAAGAGATAAAGGCTATATTTTCTACGTAGTTAACTGTCACTGGTTGATGTACTAGAATAAACGAACTGTTTTTAAGTGTTGGAGGAAACTAATTTTTAAGTTCACTACCATCCCACTGAAGATGGGGAACAAAAGTGCTATGTTAGCCTCTCAGAAAGCAACCTTCCCATTTCACCTTACTTTCCAAACTCTCCTGCCACCAATTTAGTTTTATTCTTTATAAATTATTTAAATGATTTATAAATCAGTGGCATGCTTTAGGAAGCTGTTGGGTAACATATATTTTGTGCATGACTGATAAAGTAGTTATCTGACCTATAAATTACTGCTATGATTTATAAATCAGCTGTCTATTCTATAAATCAAAAACTTATATGTGTGGTAGACATTTAAAAGTTCTGATTTATAAATCAGGATATGATAAAGTGGACCACATCATAAAGAAGAAAGCATCAAATATCAATCACTACCTGCCCTTACTGGTAGATATTCAATACGTGGCAGACTATGGAAAAGAATGACAGCTAATAATTTAGGTCAGAGACATACAAATGATGAGACAAAATATGCTACTGGCTTCGGTAAAACAAGTTATTCATGAGCATTTTGATTTTATCAACCTGCATTGACAGGCTATAGGTGTGACGGGTTGGGTCACAGTAACCCCCTTGGGAACTGCCAACTGATGTGCCAAGACTACTACTGCCCGTGCTTTCTCTGCCAGCTTGGGACTCCAGCACCCTGTCTTGCTGAGCCAGACATGCCAGTCTGCTCCAACACAGACCCAGGGTCTGAATCATGTGCCCCAAAACTGCAGACTTAACTGAAAGCAGCTTACAGAAGTGTTCCTGTCTTTAACACTCAGATTTCTAAACCCCAAATAAATCCATTTTACCCTGTATAAAGCTTATACAGGGTAGACTCATAAATTGTTCACCCTTTATAACACTGATAGAGAGATATGCACAGCTGTTTGCCCCCCCACACACCCCAAGTATTAATACATACTCTGGGTTAATTAATAAGTAAAAAGTGATTTTATTAAATACAGAAAGTAGGATTTAAGTGGTTCCAAGTAGTAACAGACAGAACAAAGTGAATTACCTGGTAAAATAAAATAAAACATGCCAATCTAAGTCTAATACAGTAATAAAACTGAATACAGATAAAATCTCATCCTCAGAGATGTTTCACTAACTTTCTTTCACAGACTGGATGCCTTCCTAGTCTGGGCACAATCCTTTCCCCTGGTGCAGCCCTTGTTCCAGCTCAGATGATATCTAGGGGATTTCTCATGATGGCTGCCCTTTTTCTCTGTTCCACCAACTTATATATCTTTTGCATAAGGCGGAAATCCTTTGTCCTTCTGGGTTCCTACTCCCTCCCTTCTCAATGGAAAACAACCAGGTTAAAGATGGATTCCAGTTCAGGTGACCTGATCACACGTCACTGTTAGACTTCATTACCCATTTGCCAGCAAACATGTTTACAGGAAGACTCTCAAGTAAAAAAGAGCCATCTATAGACAAGTGTCCTGGTTAATGGGAGCCATCAAGATTCCAAACCACCATTAATGGCCCACACTTTGCATAATTACAATAGGTCCTCAGAGTTCTATTTTCTATTTCTAGTTTTATATACAAGAGTGGTACATTTATACAAATAGGATGACCACACTCAATAGATTATAAGCTTTGTAATGATACCTTACAAAAGACCTTTTGCATGAAGCATATTCCAGTTATGTTATATTCATACTTATCAGCATACTTTCATAAAATCATATAGAGTACAACGTCACAATAGGATATTAGCTGGAGTAGAATTTATATGCCTAGTGCAACTAATTTACAGTTCTTATCTGTTTTTCTTCCAATGACTCAGATTAGCCAGTCACCGGGTTGTAATTGCACCAAATTGTTAGGATGTGTTTTTTCTCTCCTCTTTTCTGATAACTCTACGTTCTCTGCAATATCATTTTAACACCCTACTAGTTCTAGCATTTTTCAGTTTGTGCGTAATTCAAATGTGGTGCTTTCCATTAAAAATCATTTTATCAATTGCTCTAGATTACAGATTTTATATTAAAATATTCAGTGATCCTAATCCTCAAAGTTGTGCAGCAACACATGGCTTCTTAAATTACTGACACATGGTGCATGCTAAGCTCCATTATGCTTTATAATTACCCAAGGGAATAACTTTTGATGGCACTATATAAACTGTAACCATCATAATTAAATATGAAAACATACCGGTTAGTACCATAGTGGCATGACAGTAGTTATAAGCAAAAATAAATGCTTAAAGAACAGATCAAGATGTGGAACTACTAGCCAACTATAAAACAAATTGCTGTATCACCCTTGGTTTGCCAGGAGCATGTGCTTCACAAAGCTCCAAGATCATGCAGTAGACAATATTAGATTGATTCAAGGTGGACCTTCTGATAACCATCTCAAGATAGGAAGAAGCTAGGAAGTGGCATAGCTAAACTATTAAACAAACGCACGGGGAGAGGTAAGGGGAACAACAAAATTTCCATTCTGGTTAGAGAAGTGGTCAGTAGCCAATACCAGATGCTTTCAAGGAAGATGTCCACCCCCCACAATACAGTTAATGGAATAACCTGCCCAACCA
Source organism: Trachemys scripta elegans (assembly GCF_013100865.1). NCBI lineage: Eukaryota > Metazoa > Chordata > Testudines > Emydidae > Trachemys > Trachemys scripta. The sequence continues at coordinate 64,108,456 of NC_048306.1, read as the reverse complement.
AAGAAAGAGGAAGAAACAGAAATAATATCTATGCACTGCAAAGAATCACATAATCTAAGACAGCTGTAAGCAATTATATCTAGAAGATGATTGGTATTGACCTGTATTGTTTACTGGCTGTTTTTAAATGACAGCTATCAGTGCTACGCTCAGAAATGCCTACGTAATTAAAAACTTTATTGTCAAATACATTTCACAGTTCATTCATGCTGGACTGAACCAAATGAGTGCTGTTTTCTTGTAGTTGTTCAAAGCACCATTTACAAGATTCACAGTAAAATGGAAGGTTTCAGAGTAGCAGTCATGTTAGTCTGTATCTGCAAAAAGAACAGGAGTACTTGTGGCACCTTAGAGACTAACACATTTATTGGAGCATAAGCTTTTGTGAGCTACAGCCCACTTCATTGGATGCATAGAATGGAACATATAGTGAGGAGATATATATACATACAGAGAACATGGAAAGATGGGAGTTGCCCAACCAACTCTAAGATGCTAATTAATTAAGATGAACTGTTGTCAGCAGGAGAAAAAAAAGAAAAAAACTTTTGTAGTGATAATCAAGATAGCCCATTTAAGACAGTTTGACAAGAAGCTGTGAGGATACTTAACATGGGGGAAATATATTCAATGAGTGTAATGGCTCAGCCATTCCCAGTCTTAATGCCACTAGCTGTTACCTTCAGCCCCCAACTAAAACCTCTCCAGCGCATCATCAAAAATCTACAACCTATCCTGAAAGATGATCCCTCACTCTCACAGATCTTGGGAGACAGACCTGTCCTCGCTTACAGACAGCCCCCAAACCTGAAACAAATACTCACCAGCAACCACACACCACAGAACAAAAACACTAACCGAGGAACCTATCCTTGCAACAAAGTCCGATGCCAACTCTGTCCACATATCTATTCAAGTGACACCATCATAGGACCTAATCACATCAGCCACACCATCAGGGGCTCATTCACCTGCACATTTACCAATGTGATATATGCCATCATGTGCCAGCAATGCCCCTCTGCCATGTACTTTGGCCACACCGGACAGTCTCTATGCAAAAGAATAAATGGACACAAATCTGACATCAGGAATCATAACATTCAAAAATGAGTAGGAGAACACTTCAACCTTTTGGCCATTCAGTAACAGATTTAAAGGTGGCAATTTTGCAACAGAAAAACTTCAAAAACAGACTCCAACAAGAAACTGCTGAACTTGAATTGATATGCAAACTAGATACTATCAACTTAGGCTTAAATAGAGAATGGTAATGGCTGAGCCATTACACACATTAAATCTATTTCCCCCCTGTTAAGTATCCTCACAGCTTCTTGTCAAACTGTCTTAAATGGGCTATCTTGATTATCACTACACAAGTTTTTTTTCCTTCTGCTGACAACAGTTCATCTTAATTAATTAGCCTATTAGAGTTGGTTGGGCAACTCCCACCCAGGACTGGCTCCAGGGTTTTTGCCACCCCAAGCGGTTGGGAAAAAAAAAAAAAAAAAAAAAAAGCAAGCCGTGATCGCAATAGCCATCGGCGGCACTCTGGCAGCAGCTCCACCGTGCCACTTTCTTCTTCAGCTGTAATTCAGTGGCAGGTGCTTCCATCTCCGAATTGCCCGCCTCCGAATTGCTGCCGAACAGCCCGATGTGCTGCCCCTTTCCCTTGGCCGTCCCAAGCACCTGCTTGCTGGGCTGGTGCCTGGAGCTGGCCCTGCTCCCACCTTTTCATGTTCTCTGTGTATATATATATCGCCTCACAATATGTTCCATTCTATGCATCCGATGAAGTGGGCTGTAGCCCACGAAAGCTTATGCTCAAATAAATTTGTTAGTCTCTAAGGTGCCATAAGTACTCCTGTTCTTTTTTTAGTAAAATGGAAATTGCTTATTCAAAAACTGGTAGCTTTCATTATCAAGAGAGCAAGGTCATAAAACTTTGTTACAAATACAGGGAACATTAGCTTCTGAATGACTGGTGTAGAAAGAGTTTAAGTTCAACTATTCATACAGTCAAACTGCCTGAATTAAACAGTGTATATATAACTCATGATTGTGAGTACATCGATAAAATATAAGTCTTTGGGAAATTGCCTTTCAGTGGCATTATTGTTATTTATCATTACATTATTTTATAATTCTATATACCACATTCTATATCATAATTATAGTATCTTGGCACACTCTACAAACAAACTACGCACCAAAATAGTGAGACAAGATGGATGGGGTAAAATCTTTTATTGGACCGACTTCTGTTGGTGATAGAGACAAGCTTTCGAACTTCTGCAGGTCTAAAGAAGAGCTCTGTGTAAAGCCTGAAAGCTTGTCTCTCTCACCAACAGAAGCTGGTCCAATAAAAGATATTACCTCATCCACCTTACCTCTCTAATATTCTGGGATCAACACAGCACACCAAAAATAGTGAGCAGTCAAATAGGAGCATACAGTATGACTTTCATCTGCTAATAGTCTATAGTAGAGCAGGTTCCTTATATACCGAACATTCAGAACCTTTCCCATATAAAAGCATGGGAGCTAATAATTTTATTCTAGGTCATGAGAGATCTATTCCACTTTCTGTACATGGAAGAACATTCATTCAAATAATGAGAGTTACCCATTTAAATACACTTCACATTGATGGGACCAACAGACTTTTAAATATTTACTATGTAGTTAATATAAAATATGTTTCTAATAACCAATAGACATTTAAATAATGTTCAGTAGAAATCCTGTCAAATGGATATAAAATGAGCCTTGATTCAAAGGATTTCTTTCTATGGAATTAATTAAATTAAAAATTACCACAAATCATACCCAATTGATCAAAGTGAATGTTAAGCAGCAATTATACTTTGAAGTAAGTACATGTTACCAACTGCATATTACAATGCATTTCACATTTTTTCTTTTAACTGTGCCAGGTGCATAAGTGATTACAATTAAATTTTTATTCTTTAAAATAAACACAAAATATATAGGAAAAGGATTCCATAAGTAAAAGAAACCTTTCTTAAAAAAAAAAAAAAAGCATTGTCCATCCTTCTAAGACGGTAACTGTCAAATGCACATGAACAAGTAGATAACATGTCAATACAGTATGTCACTGTGCAGGCTGATCCATTGTTTCTGGAATAAAATAAAACTAGCAAGTGAGCCTTTTGTGTAAATTAAACTTTACTTGTAATGACAAACTATTACATGCTCTGCTGGTGTAGAAAATGGCATTTTTGTTTGATCTAAGATACTTTTGAAAATTATTTGAGTAAGGGTACACTTGTATATCCAAATCAATTTGTTGTTAGAATAAAACATTCTTGAAACATAGTTAACTTGTATAAACATGTTTAATCATGGTGGAATTTTCTTCCATTTTACCAGCAGCATTCAGCCATGGTGTTCAATGATTAAATTAATGAACATGTCGGTGATCCTAGTTTTTCTGGTGTCTAGAAAAAGGGCAATAAATTTTTATGGCAAACAGTGTAATGTTCACCTTTGTTGTATCAAGAGAAAGTAAATAATAAAACTTCAGTAAACAGGAGAGTTTCTATACAATATTTTATATAAATTTTTGTAAGAAATTGGGATATGCAATTGATAACTTGCAGTTGGTAATTGTATTATTTGTACTGCATTGTCAATCTCTCTGTCTAAGATCTGTTTATCTATCCCATCACAGTACTAAATATTTACTGATCTGATAGTAGAGACATTAAATTAAATTCTATGGGTAAAGAATTGTAAAGAATAAAATTGTCAGACACATAGAAGAACATAAATTGTTGGGCAAAAGTCAACATGGTTTCTATAAAGGGAAATCATGTCTTACTAATCTATTAGAGTTCTTTGAAGGGGTCAACAAACAAGTGGACAAGGGGGATCCAGTGGATATAGTGCACTTAGATTTCCTGAAAGCCTTTGACAAGGTCCCTCACCAAAGGCTCTTACGTAAATTAAGTTGTCATGGGATAAGAAGAAAAATCCTTTCATGGATTGAGAACTGGTTAAAAGACAGGGAACAAAGGGTAGGAATAAATGGTAAATTTTCAGAATGGAGAGGGGTAACTAGTGGTGTTCTCAAGGGTCTGTCCTAGGACTAATCCTATTCAATTTATTCATAAATGATCTGGAGAAAGGGGTAAAAAGTGAGGTGACAAAGTTTGCAGATGATACTAAACTGCTCAAGATAGTTAAGACCAAAGCAGACTGTGAAGAACTTCAAAAAGATCTCACAAAACTAAGGCGACAAAATGGCAAATGAAATTTAATGTGGACAAATGTAAAGTAATGCACATTTGGAAAAATAATCCCAACTATACATACATGATGGGGGCTAATTTAGCTAAAACTAATCAGGAAAAAGATCTTGGAGTCATCGTGGATAGTTCTCTGAAGATGTCCATGCAGTGTGCAGTGGCAGTCAAAAAAGCAAACAGGATGTTAGGAATCATTAAGAAGGGGATAGAGAATAAGACAGAGAATATATTATTGCCCTTTTATAAATCGATGGTACGCCCACATCTTGAATACTGCGTACAGATGTGGTCTCCTCATCTCAAAACAGATATACTGGCATTAGTAAAGGTTCAGAGAAGGGCAACTAAAATGATTAGGGGTTTGGAACCGGTCCCATATGAGGAGAGATTAAAGAGGCTAGGACTTTTCAGCTTGGAAAAGAGGAGATTAAGGGGAGTGTAGTGAGGCCGTATTGGCAAACCGGGAAGTGGGCGGGCTTAGCCGCCCACTACTAAAGGCCCCTCCCCCAGCCTAGCGGGAGGGACCACTGGACCCAGTACCAAATGATTACGTGGGACAACTAATAAAAAAACAGGGAGCGAGGTGACGGTCAGAGGTTCAAAATCAGGGAACCAGATGGGGACACCGAGCAGAGAACCCCGGACAGCGCCCACTGCTCCTCGAAGGTGGCAAGGGAGCCAGCGGACGCTGCCCAGTGGAACTCCGCACGGAGACGTGAGACCAAAGAGGTATGAAAGTAGGCCCCACAGTCGCAAAGCACCCCCTCGTCCAACATCTTCTCCCTGGTATTATAGATGGTGAGTTTGGCCAGGGCCAGGAAGAGGTTGACGAGGAGGTCTCGCGACTTAGTGGGGCCACGAACAGGGTGTGCATAAATAAACAAGTGCGGGGAAAAGTGTAGCCAGAACCTCAACAAGAGGTTCTGGAGAAGCCGGAAAAGAGGCTGCAGCCTGGCGCACTCAAGGTAAGCGTGCGCCAGGGTCTCCCTAATGCCACAAAATGGGCAGGCCTCAGGAATAGGGGTGAACCGCGCCAAGTACACGCCCGTGCTCACGGCCCCATGAAGGAGCCGCCAACCAATGTCCCCGGCGGGCCTTGGAACTAAGGTAGAATAAAGGCTGGCCCACCGGGGCTCCTCACCCTCCACAGGTAACAGATAGTCCCTCCACTTGGTGTCGGGGCGGGACACGAGGGTGAGGTGATGCAACGTGTGAAGCACGAGCGTGTACAGATAGTCCCTAGGCGCGGTTCGAAACCGAACCGGCTGCAAAGCGCGCAGCCGGCTCGGATTATGGGTGCGGGGGAGCCGGGGGGGCTCATGGAACAGGGGCCCGAGAAAAAGGTCCGGAGGGCCCGGGGTGAGGGGTGGGCGGGGAGCACCCTCCCGCAGGGCCCGCCACAGGAAGCTGAGAGCAGGAGGTGACAATGCAGCGCCCACCTCCTGGAGTACACGCAGAGGGGTCGCGAGGGTGGAGAGCCCCATGCGCCGACCAAGCGCGCGGGGATCCACCCAGTCCCCTCTGGTGTAGTCCAGGAGGTCTCCGACCCTGGTGGTTTCCGCCAGGACCAACCTCCGGCTCACCGAGGGTGACTCCGCCACCTGCACACGGAGATCGGGATTGTGCAGCAGGGGCTCCGCGAGGAGATCCGCGCCCTCGGTGGCCACAATGGACCTGGTCGCCGAGAAAAGCTTCCAGGTCCGGAGAAGGTCCTGGTAGAAGACCGGCAGCTCCGAGAGGTCTCGCGGAAGACCTCTCGGATGAAGAAAAAGGAGCTGCCGGTCGTATCGGAGCCCTCGGAGGCGGCGGAGGAAGGCGTGCGCTAACGTGCTCCATGCCGGACTACCTTCACCATAAAGGAGCCTCTGCAGGGCCTGGAGGCGGAAGACATGGACCTGGCTACGAAGGCAGACCAGGCCCTGTCCCCCCTCCTCCAGGGGAAGACTCAAAACCCCTGCAGAGACCCAGTGCAGCCCAGGCCAGAAGAACTCCAGGGCTATCCTCTGGAGCCTGGCCAGGAGTCCCGGGGTTGGGCTCAGGGTGTTGAGCCGGTGCCAGAGCATGGACAGGACGAGCTGGTTCAGCACCAGCGCCCTCCCCCGCAGGGAGAGACACCGGAGCAGTCCCGTCCATCTCCGCAACCGCGCACGCACCCTGGCCTCCAAATCCAGCCAGTTCTCCGGCGGAGAAGGATGCGTGGCGGAAAGATAAACGCCTAGATAGAGCAGCGGACCCGCGCTCCACCGAATGGCTTGAAGCGCGGGTGGGAGGGAGCCCGCCTGCCAACCGTCCCCGACCACCAGGCCAGAGCTCTTGGCCCAGTTGACCCGGGCGGAGGAGGCGGTCGAATAAACGGCCTGGCAGGCCTCCACCCGCACCAGATCCTCAGGGTCCTGGACCACGAGGAGCACGTCGTCGGCGTACGCCGACAGGACCAGCCGCAGCTCCGGCTCCCGGAGCACCAACCCTGCTAACCTCCGGCGGAGGAGGCAGAGGAAGGGCTCGATCGCCAGAGCGTACAGCTGGCCCGAGAGGGGGCACCCCTGCCGTACTCCCCGCCCAAAGCTGACCGGCTCGGTCAGGGTCCAGTTGAGCCTGACCAGACACTCCGCCTCAGCGTACAGCACCTGGAGAAAGCCCACAAACTGGGGCCCGAAGCCGAATGCCCGCAGAGTGCCCAGGAGGTACCCGTGGTCCATCCTGTCGAACGCCTTCTCCTGGTCCAGAGACAGGAGGGCGAACGACAGACCATCCCTACGTCCCAGCTCTAATAGGTCCCGGACCAAGTACAGATTGTTAAAGATGCTCCGGCCCGGGACGGCGCAGGTCTGGTCGGGGTGGACCACGTCCGCCAGTACGGACCCCAGCCGCAGCGAGATGGCCTTCGCTACGACCTTATAGTCCGTGCTGAGGAGCGAGATGGGACGCCAGTTTCGTAAATCGCGGAGGTCCCCCTTCTTCGGCAACAGGGCGAGCACTGCTCGCCTGCACGAGAGAGGAAGGACCCCGCTCTGCAAGGACTCGGCCCAGACGGTGACGAGGTCTGGGCCGAGGACGTCCCAGAACACGCGGTAAAACTCCACGGTCAGCCCGTCCATGCCTGGAGATTTGTTAGTGGGCATGATCTGGAGGGCCGCCGAGAACTCAGCCAGAGAAAGAGGCAGCTCCAGCCGGTCTCGGCCGCCCGCGCTGACCGTCGGGAGCTCGGTCCAGAGCACCCTGCAGGCCTCGGCGTCGGTCGGATCTGGGGAGAAAAGAGCGGCGTAGAAGGCCCTGGCCCTGCCACGCATCTCCTCCGGATCCGTGAGGGGGGCGCCGTCCTCCGCCAGGAGGCAGGTGACATGCTGTTTGGCCCCCCTCCGTTTCTCCAGGGCGTAGAAGAAGCGGGAGCCGCGATCCATCTCCCGAAGGAGACGGATGCGGGATCGAACAAACGCGCCCCGGGCCCGGTGGTCTTCCAGGGCCCGGAGCTCCTCCCGCTTCTCCCGGTACGCCGCGCGGAGGGGCGGATCCTCGGGGCCGGAGGCCAGACGCCTCTCCAGCTCCAAAACCTCCCACTCCAACTGCCCTAACAAAACATCCCGCCGCCGGCTGGCGCCCCGGGAGTAGTTCCGGCAGAAGAGCCGCGCGCGGACCTTCCCCACATCCCACCACCGCCGCGCCGAGGGAAAGGCGCGCCGCTGCCCCCGCCAGGCCAGCCAAAACTCCCGGAAGGATGCCACGAAGCCCACGTCCTCCAGCAAACTATTATTAAAATGCCAATAGGCCGGCCCCGGCCGCTCGGAACTGAGAGAGGCCGTCACGGTCACCAGGTGGTGATCTGAGAACGGGGCCGGCCGGACGCTGGAGGCATGGGCCCGCGCCAGATGAAAACGGGACAGATAAATGCGGTCCAACCGGGAGTGGCGCGACCGGTCGTCCTCCACCCGGACATAGGTGAAGGTGGTGTCGTCGTCCGGGTGGTGTTCGCGCCAGACGTCCACCAGGGAGTGATGGTCTACGATCTCCCTGAGGACGCCCGCGGCTGCCTGGGAAGACTCAGGCCCGGAGCGGTCCCGGTCCTCGAGGGTGGTGTTAAAGTCCCCGCCCAGGACCAGGCACTCGCGAGAATCCAGAGTGCCGAGGAAGGCCGCCGCCCGCTGATAGAAAGGCACGCGTTCCGAGCCCGTGGTCGGGGCATAAACGTTGACCAAGTTCAGAACCAGCCCCTCCACACGGGCCCGGACGTGCAGCAGGCGGCCTGGCACGACTTCGGCGACTCCCAGCACCTCAGGCCGCAGCCCCGGGGAGAACAGGGTGGCCACTCCAGCCGAATGGGCGCTGAGGTGGCTAAAATAAACCCCGTCTCCCCACTCCAGCTGCCAGCTAGCCTCGACGGCCGGAGCCGTGTGGGTCTCCTGCAGGAAAATCACAGAGTACCCCCCCTCCCGAAGGAAGGAGAGCACCTGGCTCCTGCGGAAACCCACCCTACAGCCCCGGGCGTTCAACGACGCAAAGGTGGTAGCCGTCATGCGGAGGGCTGGGGCAGATCCTCACGGGCGGAGGGACCATCGGCCCCCAGCGGGCCCCGCAAGATCCCGGTCTCGACTCCGAAGGACAAAAGGGAGTCGCGGAATTTGCGGGCCCGCCGATAGGCCGCGATGTCCCGCCGACCGGACCCTCGCCCCTCCCCCAAAAGCGCCTTCACGGTCCGGAGGACGAGATGGAAGTCCCCCCAGCGCTGAAGGGCGAGCTGCACCTTACCCGTGGAACCTCGGGAATCCGAAAGAAAGAGGCGCAACTCATCCCGCAGCGCGGAGGGGGAGGCAGCGGCCAAGCCGCCGCCAGCCTCCGGCGGGGCCCCTGAAGGGTCCTCGCGGCCCACGGTAACAGATAAACAAGGGGCCGAGCTCCGGCGCTGCTGCGCTAGGCAGCCCGTCCCCATCCCCGGCAAAGGAGAGAGCGGCTGAGGGAACAACACAGCCCCAACAGTGGCAGGAAGGGGGGGCACGAAAACCGCCCCCTGAGGGTTGTCTGCAGGCAACGGAAATGCGACAACCCCGGGGGCGGCAGTAACACCAGAGGTGGCAGAAGGAGACACCTCGGGGACAGGATCTGGGGCAAGGGCGGGAGTAGGGGCGGGGCTTGAGGCGGGAACAGGGACTTGGGCAGGAGAGGGGACAGGATCAGGGACGGGAACGGGAACGGGCTCCCCATCTCCTGCTGCCAAGCCGCTAGACTGCGGCTCCCCTCGGCCAAGGTCAGCATCCGAGGGGACGGAGGCAGCAGGGACAGGGGAAGCCTCAGGGGCAGGAACGATGGAAGGGGCAGGATCGGGGGCAGGAACCGGCCGCTCAGCAACGGCCGTCGCCCCGAGGGGCTCGGCGGCCGTGCACGAGATGGTAGTCGCGGCCGGGCTGGCAGGTAGGGCTAAGGGTTCCCCCAGAACTAAATCGGGGGCAGCAGAGTGGGGCGAGGAACCGGGAGCAGGAGAAGGGGGCGGGACTAAGCCAGCACCCGGATCGGGGCCCGCTGGCGAAGGGTCGTCCTCCCCCTGGGTAACCGGGGTCAGACCCAGGGCCTCGATCTCATCAAAGATGGAGGCGAAAGCGGTCCCCTCGGCCCCGGCGACCTCCCCGCCAGTCACGGAGACAAAGGCCGCCCCGGCATCGGCGGCGGCGGCGGGGGGCACGGACGGAGCAAGGGCCGGGAGAACCGCTACAGAAGCCTCCTCAGGTGTGGGCTCAACAAAGGGGACAGAAGTTTCCCCAGCCGCTGCCACGGCATCCACGGTCTCCATGGCCGGCACCTCCTGCTGGGCACCGTCCGGGGGCGCGGAAACAGAACTAACAACGTCGGCCCCCCGCGGCATCTTTCGGGGGGCCTGCTCTCCCTCCTCATCAGAGGGGAAGGAGAGAGCCCGCGACCTGCGGGCGCCGCGCTTCCCCCGGACGGTCACCCAGCCCCCCGAGGTGGAAGAGGAGGTGGAGGGCCGGTCAGCAGGGGCAGGGCCAGAGGGCAAGGGCGATGGCTTCGGGGCTTGGGGCGGCAGGGTCGGAGGGACAGCAGGGGGGAGGGAAACCTCCCCCCTGGGGCGGGCCCTTCCCCGCAGCCGGCGGAAGCTGCCCCGCCCTCTCCTCCACATGCCCCGCCGATCCAGGGTCGGCGACGGCAAGGCCCGCCCGCCCGGCCGTCTCCGCGGCCAGAGCGGGAACCGCGGCAGAAGGAGGAGGGGCGGCGGCAGCAGCAGTGTCTGAACCGCCAGGGTTGCCGGCGATGACAGGGCCGGCACCCTCCCGGGCCCCGGGGGTCTCGGACGCCCCTCCAGGCCGGGCTAGGGGACAGTCCCTCCGGACATGCCCCGGCGCCCGGCAGAGGAAGCACCGGGCCTCCCCCGTCGAATAGTGGACCCGATAATGGGCCCCCCGGTAGGGCACCAGGAAGGACCCCTCGAGCGCCACTCCGGCACCCGCCGCCGGTGGCAGCTGAAGCTGGACCTGCCGGCGGAAAGACAGGATGTGCCGGAGGGCAGGGTCCTTACAGCCCAATGAGAGAGAGCTCAGAATGGAAATGGGCTTCCCCAGGGTGGAGAGGGCCGGCAACAGGGCGGCGTTGGGGAGGTAGGGCGGAACGGAGGTCAAGAGCACCCGTACGCCCAGGTCCTCCAGGGGTTCCGAGGGCACAAACACGCCTCCCACCGCCAAGCCTCGTTCCACCGCCTCCTGCGCAGCGGCCACCGACGCCAGGAAGAACACGGCCTTCCCGTACATCTTGGAGGCTGCCACGATGGCCGTAGGCCCCACCACCCTCGCCAACGCCCGCACATAGGTCTCAATGTGGGGCGAGGCAGGCACCAAATGGCAACGGACGCCATGCCTCCTAGTCAGCGAGGGGAAGGGGCCGTGGTCACCAGGGACAGGTCCAAAGGCGGCGGTCGGGGCGGACGACGGGGCGGCACGCAAAGAGGCGGCGGCCACCTGGGCGTATGCTCTGGGGGCCGGAGGTGGAGCGCCACCAGAGCTGGTGGAAGGGACGGCAGGAGAGGGAGGGGCCGCGGCCGGTGTCGGGGCCGCAGCGGGGACCGTAGCCCCGCCCGCAGGAGGTCTAGCTCCACGGGCGGGGCCCTTGCCCTTCTTCCTCCCTTGGCCCTTCCTGCCGGTGGAGGGGGCAGCCGTGGCAGCGGCGGTATCCGGGACAGGGCCAGCCAAGGGGCCGGCCACTGGGGTGGGCGGGGACGACAGGGCAGGGGCAGGGGCAGGGGCAGGGGCAGGGGCAGAGTCCCCCGCCATTACAACCTGCAGCCGCTCCTCCCCTCTAGACAAAAAA